>NW_005841853.1:3967099-3973203 GCF_000455745.1 Alligator sinensis | reverse complement strand
CTTGCCGGCGAGCCACGCGAGCGAATCGGAGCCACTCCGGAGCAGCCGCTGCCTAGTGTCTAAACGTACCCCCTTGGTGCATCCCCTTCCCCGCCGCCCACCATGCCCATGGAGCTGACGCAGAGCCGGATCCAGAAGATTTGGCTGCCCAGCGACCACCGCCCCGCGCCGCCCCGCCGAGGTGAGTCGGGCGCTCGGCGCTGCACGTGGCGCGGGGCCGGCGCCGAAACCCCGCTCTCCGCCCCGCGCTCCCACCCGGGAGGATGGGGATGGCTGCTCCCTTCATGTTTTGGGGGGGCAGCCCGGGGTGGTAGGGGGCGGGGAGGAGCCCATACAAACAAGCAGCTGTGGGGAGGTTTGTCTCTGCTGCTTTCGGGAAGAGGAGGCGAGGGGGGGGATGGAGGGGCTGAGCTCCTTGAGGCCCCTTTGCATCCTCGTGGGTGGTGATGCTCGTGGGGCGCACGTTTGCTGCTTCCTCCATCAGTGATGCTGCCCCAGCAGCCGGCTAGGGAAAACCCCAGGCATGCACTGTGCTGCTTCCTTGGTGATTAGACAGAAAGAGAAAGAAGAGAAGCTGTGTGTGTGTGTGTGTGTATGTGTAAAAGGACACCGATTCTGTTGGTGGAAGTAGAGATTTCAAGCTATGCAAGCCTGGCTGGCGAGGAGAGGAAGCCAGACCCTCTGGCTTTGGCAGGGACGGTTGGATCCTCGGGGGTTTGATCCTGTGATGCCGGGGGTGTAATGCAAGCTGAATAGGAAATGGCTATCAGCAGCAAGGCTGGACATCTGGTAGCTGGTCTCCGGTCCTGGAGAAGCTAGCTACCTCGCCCGTAGGATGTGCCGTTCACGTGTTCAGGTTTGAGCCTGTTACTCCAGCATCTGCAGAGATCCTCGCAGGAGGGAGATGCAGCTTCTTGCCGGAGAGAGAAGGGACTTAGTTCTGGTTGATGGAGATTTCGGTGAAGGTGCTAGGGAATAGGATGATGCATCTAGTAGTCCTTTTCCCCTAGCCTAGGACAGGTCCCATCCTGGTGGGATGCAGTGGTTCGATTTTTATGCAGCTCGGCCTCAAGGGCTTGTTGGGTTTTTTTTTTTTTTTTCCTTATTTGCAACTGTTTGGGTTAAATGAAACAAAGGGCACCAACAAAACTGGTCCAGGCTGCAGGGCAAACCTGAACGACAGCAGGGATTTTTTTTGGATGCAAACAGAAAAAAATCCTGGGGTGGGTGGGTGGGTGGGTGAAGGGGGGTGAGGTGGGAGTGAGAGTGTCTTATTTAAGTATAAATCAAAAAGGCTTCCCTGGCTGGTGGCTCCAATGCTGTGTTGGTGCCTGTGAAACAATTAGTCTAATTGTCTGACTTCTCATCACGAGCCTCTGAATGGATGCAAAGTGATGCCTTCATCTGGGCTGTGCCTGGCGATCCATTCAATTTCTGTCAAGTTGCACGTCTCTCACGTAGGGTCTGTGAAGTCAAGTTATTCCAGCCAGTTAAATGGGCAGAGCCATTTGCTGGGGGAGGGGGCGTGGGGAATGCAGGAGCATGAATGGCTGGTACCTTCCTTCTCGCCTCCACTCTCATAGGGGATGCCAGTGCCTGCACATGCGTGTGAGCTCTGTGCTCTCTGGATCTGAGCACGGCTTGGGGGTCTGCCTTCCCCGAGTATGAGCATACAGCGTATACCTGCACGCATAGACATGGAAATTCTTGGCAGTATCATTCTGTGGTTGCATAAAGATGATGGGTGCATAGGCAGACGTGCATTATCTGGTTTTTAAAAAGAATATGGGTGAGGCATCATGATCAGCACTATAGGAATGCCTGGGAAAAGGTGCCTTAGATGCGGCGTTTTTATGCTCTTTCCTATCCCAGTGACAGTTTTGTACACGGCGTTTTTATCCTCTTTCCTTTCCCAGTGCCAGTTTTTGGATGCTGGGGCTGCAGCTGCCTTCTCATCTAAGGAAGCATTGCCTTTCTTCCCCACCCCGCGGTGGATACCGCAACACATCGGAACATGCTTATACTGGCTTCTGCCTATTAGAAGGCATCTATAATAAATTGCTTCCAAAGATGCTGGCTGCATCTTCTAAAGGCAGCACGTGCCTTGGTTACAGTGCGCTCCTTTGTCTTATTTTATAACGGCAGCTTTCCTGGTTTGCTCTTTGGAGCCCCTTGGAGACAGCGTGTTGGCTTCAGGGTCTCAGTGAAGAAGGTGACCAATTCCTTGCCGGTGCTTCTCTTTAGGGAGCCCTCGTGATCAGCCCTGAAGTTGTGGCGTGCATTGTTAAACAGATCCCTACCCCCTACCGAGGCCAGCTGATGAAAAGACCCAGGTGCCCGAGACAGAGGGAGCTGCTTGCTGGCTCAGTACCCTCTCAGGATGGGACCCTGTGGATGTACGGCTTTGTGTGAGCAGCGCTCGTAGCATCTGATTGAATGAACTGAGTGGAGCGTAAGGAGAAGGGAGTATTTAGAGCAAGCCCTCGGATGCCCTTCCCTTTGAGGCATCTATTTATTCTTGAATGTTGAGCGCTCTTGGCAGATCCTTCCTGGCTCAGTGCATGGGACCCTTTGTCTGGCATGGGGGAGGGGAGCAAATTAAGTTTCTTCTCTTCACCTCTGACCCTCCCGGGCTGGGGGTTAGAAGTCTGCAGTGCTGATGTGAGCAAAAGGCGGGGAACTCCCGAAACGTTGCATCATGCTCCAAGATGAGCGAGCCCTGAAATGAGCCATCCTTGGTTAGTAACGTGGCAACTTTGTGATCCACAGGGAAGCATTAAAGGAGAGCGTCTCCAGTGCCAGGCAGAGTCTAGAGATGTGGGGATTCAGGGGAGCAAGGCTGATTGGATTCTCCCGTTCATTATCCTTCCTTGCTTTATCCTTTGTTTGGATTGTTTCCATCTGCTGCTGCTATTTTCTTCTTCTTCTTCTTTCTATACCCATTACTTTTGCCCTGCATTGTGTTACACAAGGGAGAAGAAAGTTGGTGCGATACTGAAAAATTATTTATTCTTAAGCCATCCAGAGACCATATAGCATCAGTCATTTTGGAATAAGTGCCTGGTCCCAAATACCACTGAGGTTGACGGGAATTGGACTGAGCCTTGAAGTGTGGGGAGACTCAGGGTGGAGAGGAAATATCCTTAAAGAGCTCGTTTATAAAAGGGATCTGTCAATAAGTTGCCTATATAGATGGTACAGAACACCAGTATTTTTAAGGCTGGTTTTATGCTTGATGTGAAGGCTAAGAGGTTGGGCACGTTTGAAGCCGCCGTTCGGGTCACTACAAAGCATTGCTGGCATAGCTATGTCTGTCGGAGGGGTGTCCGGCCCACATCGCTATGTCGGCAAAACCCCTTGTGTGGCCACAGCGATGCTGACAGAAGAGGGCTTTTGTCTGTCGTCGTGTGTGGTGGTCTAGCTAAGCAAGCAGAAAAAAAAAATCTCCTACTGCTGACACACGGCATCTTCACTAGGGGGCTCTTTCGATGGAGCTGGGCCAGCACGGCTATCGTGGCAGATGCCACGGTGCGGAGGGCAGTATAAACAGAAGCACGTGCAGCTATGGCTGTGAGCAGCGTAGTAGCCTAGAAACTTTCCAGCTTATTTAGATTCCTGATTGGACCAGATCTTTGCCTTCAAGACATGCCTGGGGCAGAGGTGGAGAGGGCTAAGAACTGGGACCTGATTCATAGATGTTAGGGGCTGGAAGGGACCTTACAAGATCATCGAGTCCAGCCCCCCTGCACTGGGGCAGGAAAGACCGCTGGGATCAGATGGCCCCAGCCAGGTGGGCATCAGGACACTTTTTGAAGATCGCCAGGGTGGTTGACTCTTTCTTCACTACTCATTGGCGATGTAATTGGGTTGAATGAAATAGGGGCTGGCATTTAAACAGTTAACCTGTCCTTGTACCCGGCTGCACTCTAATGTAAGAATTGAGGATCAGTCCCTTGACACCGGATACGCTAAAAATGACCCGCTCCACAATAGATGCCTTGTGTGTGGTCAGTGGAAGAGGAAGGGACCGTCATCACTCTTTAATATCCATTTTTAAACAACCTCACCCACACTGGAAGGGGGTGGCCTTATTTCTGGCCCTTTTCAAGGCTCAGTGGCATTTCTGTGCTAGTCCTTGATGGAAAGCAGGTAACTCCTGCTTGCAGAGCTCTTTGGGAAGGGCCTTTTTCAGGGCTTTGGAAATGTTTACATGCCTGCATCTAAGCACACATGCATGGCACACTGCACACACATGCATTCACATACACACAGATGCCTCATCATATACACACATGCATGCATCTAAGCACACGCATACACCCGTACATCTCAGACATAGCTGTCCCACTTTGTCCTCCCTACTCTCCCATCAAATCAGCATGCTATTTGTGACTCTTGAGTGCAGACGGACAGGGCTGCAGCCAGCAGGGAGGTGCTGCAGGTCTGGGTGGAGATGCACTTGCAGAGTGGCAGGAGGGGGAGTGAGGATGGTGCCCTGTGCCTGGCTCTAACTTGTGCTGCCTCTTTGCCGTGCATTACTAAGCACTTGTGGTTTCATGCTGAGGCACTAAGGATTGCCCTCCCTGTCACCAGGCTAACCTAGGTGCCCTGTTCCCCAGCACCTGGTTGTGAGAAGAACATGGGAATCGGGTGGGAGCTGAGGATGAATGAGCCAAGTCACGTACGCCAGCAGGGCAGGCGAGGTTTAGCTCAGCCTCAGCTGACTGCCAGCTGATCCTCCAAGGCAAGCCCAAATGCCCTTGGGTATGCGCTGTGCCATCTTGGCACTGGCAGCAGCCGACAGCTCTGCTTGGGCACCTCTCAGTCCTGATCACTTGGTCTGAGAATCGGAGACGGTGCTATGCGGTCTCATTTTTCCTGGTACCTTTTTGAATCTCCGTGAATCGCTGTCTTGTATTTAAGACAATCTGGGTTACCAAAAGGTTGCGTGGGGGCAGGGAGGCCCATTCACGGTCCAGAGACCTGAGGAAAGATGTTAAATTCCTTGAAACGTGTCTTTGACGTTTCCAGCAACCCACACGTTGGGACCCGATTCTAGTAGTTTGCTCTCCTCTGGCTCGTTATTGAATTAGCCCTGGGGCATATTTGGGATGGGGATAATATAACCTCCCCTGTGATTGAGGAAACTGAGGCACAGAGGGGCAGTAGCTTGCCTGAGGTCAGAAGGAGTTTGGGGCACAGCAGGCAGTAGGACCCCAACTCCTAATCTTGCATGGTCTCACCTGCTCCCTGCCCTGCATGTCTGTGCCTAGGGGAAGGCGAGCACATGCATGATCAGCCACTTCTCAGCACCCGCGGGTAGTGGAGGCGATGCATAGGTGGGCCTAGCTCGGTTTCCTTTGGCTGGTGCATTGTGCTCAGTTACTAAGTGACCAAAGACCACAAAGCCGTCTGCCTGCCGTGGCCCCTGCTCTCGGACGCGTTCATTCAGCAGCTCTCATTGCAAAAAGTGAATCAGCAGATTTGCAGCTGGAGGCTTTCATGACTAATGCCAGTTGTCTGAGCCGAGCAGGGGAGCCAGGGGAAGATGGGGCATCAGGAACGGAGGTATTCAGTTTCCTCCGCCTGCTGAAGGACCGAGGGAACGTTGCATGCTCAATTTATGAACCCTGGCAGGTCCGAAGCAAAACAAGCTCAGGGATCCATGGTTTATTTTATGATTAATTTTTTTTTCCCTCTTTCCTCTTTGTAGCATGTGGGCCGCAGCTAACAAATTCCCCCACGGTGATCGTTATGGTTGGCCTTCCTGCTCGTGGGAAGACTTACATCTCGAAGAAGCTGACACGCTACCTCAATTGGATCGGTGTCCCAACAAAAGGTGAGGCCAAGGGTGACTGTTCCTGCCCTAACGGTGCATAGCCTGCAAAATGCATGTGTGGAGATAAATGCCCCAGGGCTTTGTGGCTTGTGGTGTCTCTCGCACCCGGCTCTCTGGAGAAGGAGCGGTTCTTGTCAGAACTGCGATGGCGGGGTAGCCCGCACCGTTTACATACCTCCTGACCCTTCCACCTATGAGTGATTATGCGTTCTCCTTGAGGAGACCACGGTCACCTAACCTGCTTTCAGTGGAACCACTGGCTGCT
>NW_005841853.1:3912627-3967087 GCF_000455745.1 Alligator sinensis | reverse complement strand
ATTCCTGCCCCTGCCAGTGAAGCTTGCCGAGCCGTGTACCTGCGTGCCATCATGCTGACTGACCCCTCTTCCACTGCTCCCTTTCAGTCTTCAACGTGGGAGAGTATCGCCGAGAAGCCGTGAAGCATTACAGCTCCTACGACTTCTTCCGCCCCGACAATGAGGAGGCCATGAAAGTCCGGAAGTAAGTTTGCGGTTGCCTCCAGGCTGCTCTGATCACTCAACCTTAAGTGTGGGAGAAAAAACCCTGCCGACTGTGCTGGGATTGTTGTAACCAAGATCAGTGTCTGGGCCTCTTTTCCTCGATCTCCCACCCTCACTCCACATCTCCCTCTCGGGGCCTGACTTTGTAGAGGTGCTGAGCGCCTGCATCAAGCCCGTAGGAGTTCATCCTTGGAGGCTGGTACCTCTTCAGTGCACGGACATACCAGTTACTCTTGGGTGTCCGTTTGGTGAATGGAGTGCAAGTTCCTTTTAATCTGACCGAGGGCCTGTAAGAACACAACGGTGCGACTATCTGCCAAGGTCTCGAATAACCTTTACCCTTTGCAGTGCTGTTCTTGTTCGTCTTACTGCAGTTATTACTTCATACGTTCTCATATCATGCGCAAGAAGGGATTCCTCATTTTGCCAACAGGGAAACCAGAGCTCGTCAGTGCGAAGTGTCTTGCTCAAGACTGAGCAAGAAGGGACACAACGCGGGTTTGCATTCGCAGCTGTTGATTAGTAGATCAACGGATGTTGATTTTGCATGTACTAGGAATCGTAGGTGGAAGTTGAGGGACAATTAGGCCTTAGAACACCGAGTCCCTAGAGCCCGTCGGTGGCTTTCGTAAGCATCTCCGATTAATTGAGAAACTTTCTTCTTGCAGACAATGTGCCTTAGCTGCCTTGAGAGATGTCAAATCGTACCTGTCAGAGGAGGGTGGCCAGATCGCGGTAAGTTCAGAGAGGTATTGCAGTGGCCTGAAGAGTGCCATCTCCCCTGCTTCAAAATATTCCCCAGAAAGTGCAGACAGAGACAAGCTTTTGCTGAAACTCTCCAGCGGCAACCTATTTGCTGTGGGCCATTCCCTCAAGACAGAGGTGTTGCCACGATTATAGCAAGGCTTCAGATTCCAGCTTCTTACGGTCATCATAGTCCGCGGTGCCTCTCAGATATCCCCATGAATGCCACATCTTCTTTAAACAGTGGGTGAGAAACTTGACACAGAAAAAGTGACTTATCCAATTCCACATTGAAGGCTTGGGCTAGAACCCAGGTGTCCAGATTCATAACCAGCAGTGTCCCCACTGCACCATTTTGAATGCTTTATTCTTGACTGAATTCATCCAAACCCATAGAAATATGCAAGTAATATCTAGAAGGCAGAAGAAGG
The DNA here is from genome assembly GCF_000455745.1 of Alligator sinensis. NCBI lineage: Eukaryota > Metazoa > Chordata > Crocodylia > Alligatoridae > Alligator > Alligator sinensis. The sequence continues at coordinate 3,965,708 of NW_005841853.1, read as the reverse complement.
ATGGAGAAATATTGATCTTTAAAACACAAAGGCGTTAGGTGGAAACACTGCGTCATCCAAGGAATGAGTTTTCCCTTTGAGCCAAAGTTACTTTAGTTCTTTTGAGTCTAACGCCTGTTGTGTCAGGATAGGGCTGCGCTCCCTAAGAGGTATGTTAATGTCTTCAGAAGGTGACTTCTTTCTGGATGCTTTTTTAAAGGTTTTTGATGCCACCAATACAACAAAGGAGAGAAGAGGAATGATTTTAAACTTTGCCAAAGAGAACAGATTCAAGGTCAGTATGTGTCAGACTTATTTCTTGCATGAACGTATGGTCCCCATTATCATACTAGCTGAGTACTGCCATACTACCACACTCACTTCTTTATTCTAAGAACACCCACGGGAGGTAGACAGGTGGCATTAGTCCCATTTTAGAGGTAGGGAACCAAGGTGAAGTGACTTGTCCGAGATTGGGGAAATCTGTGGTGGAGAAAAGGAATTATACCCAGCTCTGCTGAGTCTCAGGCTAGTTATAAAATTCCCACACTGCCAAGATCCCTAGCCAAGAGGGATAGAGGAGATGAGGTAGCGAGGAGGGAAACATGCATACTTTTTCACGCAGACTTGCATGGGCTGGTGGGAACAGGGCTGGATGTGATACACTTCACACGTTTCATCTGTCCTCACCTGGCTTTTGTTTTGCCTTCTAGGTGTTCTTCATCGAATCCGTTTGCAACGACCCCACAGTGGTTGCCACAAATGTCATGGTAAGAATAGAAAGCTGCTGCTTTCTTGTTAAAACCAGAATTCGCACAAATTCACCCCTGCCCCAGCCAGCACTCAGCTTATTCATTCAACAGTGCCATGCCAGGTTATACCGGCTGACGATTTACAATCTGTCTGGGGCAGATATTTTCATGCACTTCTAGCTGAAGTGGCAACACAGAGATATCAGCATAGAGCAGATACGTTCAGTCTCTTCAGAGCTCTGCAGATCCTTATACTTTTAATGCATTAATGGGTAACAAGTGCATATGTCATACACATGTATTTGACAATAAGAGCCTAAAAATCTCACTGGCAGACCCTGACACTTAAGTCCCCAGGCAACCAAAGTGCCTTTGAAAACAGCACTCATGTGCATCTGTTGTAAAAGCAGCCCCACAAGGCTTATTTCCTCATCACTATGCAACTTTCTTGACAAAAAGGTGTACTTTGTCTTATAGCTCCTCGGTCATATGAGGAGACCTGTTGGCTGTTAGTCGTCAGAGCTAATAGGTACTTCTTGATTTACCTGTACATTTCACTGTAATGCACTTTCCTCCATCTGGCACTCTTCCAGCCTTATCAAAACTTTCCCAATCGTTTAGTGTCTGGAGTGGCACTGGCTTGGCAGGGTGCCTTAAGTTCAACAGATGTTAGTTCCTTGGGCAGGTTTTCTAGGAGTGCTGGGGTTTCTGAGATAGCTGCATCCTATGTTAGTGTCTTGCACCTTTTACCCCTTTGTATAGAACTTCCTTACTGGTGCCGTTCAACTAGTTAATGATTAAGGGTCTGGGAGGCATGACTTATGAGGAAAGGCTGAAAGAACTAGGGGTATTTAGTCTGGAGAAGAGAAGTGAAGATTTGGTAACAGTCTTCAGATACCTGAAAGGTGATTGTTAGAGAAGATGGAGATGGGCTTTTCTCTGGGGCTATAGGGGACAGGACTAAGGTGCAGGGGAAATATAGGTTGGAGATTAGGAGGTACTTAGGTTACCTAGAGAAACTGTGGAATCTCCACCTTGGAAGTTTTCCAGAGCAGATTGGCACTTTGTCCCCGATGAAGGCATCCAAGCCATCTTGCCTTGAGCTTGGGACTGGACTAAATGACCTGATGAGGTTCCTTCCTACCCTACTTTCCTATAATGTTATGAAACGCATGGCTTTGAGTTGCATGTGAGGCTGCACTTGGATGGTATGCAGGAGGGTGCATCTGGCTACCTTTCTACAAGTGCAGCTCCCAGTGATTTCACGGGGGAAGGTAGTATTTGCATTCCCGAGCCAGACCTTCTCCCTCTGCTTTAAAAAAAATAGCTATAAGAAAACCCCTAGTTGGATAATCTCCAAGTCAGATAATACCTTAATGGAGCCAAAACTAAACCTGGATACATACAACTTTCCTTTGTGCAGGATGTTGAACAGATGTTTTCTAGATGCTATACAAGGAAACAAAGCAGAGCCATAACAAAAGGCCCCAATCCTGCATACGCACTTAACTCACACGAGTTATCCCATTGCCTTTGATGTCACTTGTAAAGTTATTAGTGTGTGGAAATGTCTTTAGGGAGCAGGACTTTGACATGATTTCTGCCAGCCATTTATAATGACTTTCTCCTCCCCCTCTTCCCTCCCTGGCATTATCTTTTATAACTGCCAAATGCCAACTGTGAATGACCCAGCCAATGACTCTAGGAATAACTTTGATACCCGATATTGAAACAATCTGATTAGTCTAAATCTGTAGCCTGGTTGGAGACTGTCTGCACTGAAAGCTTTCTAAAGACTTATTGATTTGCTTTCTCTATTGCTGCAGGAAGTTAAATTGTCCAGCCCAGATTACAGGGACTGTAACTCAACTGATGCCATGGAGGACTTTATGAAGAGAATCAATTGTTACCAGTCCAGCTACCAGCCACTTGACCCAGATGACTATGACCGGTAAGAAGCTTTGCTGACTTCGAAATAGGCTGCTTTTAAAGGCCTTTTGTCCTCAGAGAAAAGAGTAATAAAGAGCTCAGTTGGAAGAGGTGAATGTGCTAGAATAAAATTTGTGTAAGCCTCCAATCCTCACGGTAAATTCAAACTCTTTTTTGAAGACTGAGAAGGTCTGACTTTTCACTGCCTTTTGTGAAGCATCTTGCTGATTTTCTTGAGATTTTTCTGCCTGTTTGCAGACTGCAGAGCTTCAGCACCGCAGCTGAGCTTTTGGGTGCTGCTTTGAACCTTATGACACTATTGTATTGAAGGTGTCTATGGATGGGATAGGGACAGGGTCCTAAACCTGGGTCACCACCTCCCCAACTAGTACATCCTCTCACCAGAACCTTGCCACCCTAAGCGCCTCCAGACACGGTCTGTCCTTGTCTGCAGGGTTGCAGTATTTACCTTCTGTACTTGTTCACGAGTAAGTCCTGGGTCCTGTGACATCCAGTCTGGGGACTGGACAGCCTGCCCTCTGACCCGTCAGAAGTACTGTGGTCACTAGCCATGTGCTCTAGGCCTCGGCTGTCTCCAGCTTTGGGAACCACATGAAGGAATGCTGCCTCATTCCCGATCTCATCTTGTAGCACTAAAAAAAGAGATTAAATTGATCCATGATTTAGGTAGAGAGCACAATCCACTACAAGGCATGGTGAGATTAAAATCCACATTGACACTACCTAGGTAAAGGGGGAAGTCATGAAATCTCTCTCGACAACAAATCTTTTTAACACTGGGATTATATCCTGACCAAGATGTTTCACAAGCCAGGCTTTGAGATTTTGTTCGTGGAATTGTCCCCAGTTCGTGTCACCACTGATCCTTGCCATGATTTCCGTAGGGATCTCTCTCTGATCAAAGTGATCGACGTGGGGCGGAGGTTCCTGGTGAACAGGGTCCAGGATCACATCCAGAGCAGAATCGTCTACTACTTAATGAACATCCATGTCCAGCCCCGCACCATTTACCTCTGCCGACACGGCGAGAGTGAATTCAACCTCAAGGGGCAAATAGGGGGTGACTCGGGACTCTCCAACAGGGGCAAGAAGGTAAGGGGAAAAATCCCTCTCGAGTGGGTGTAACTTGGCTAGGCACATTGGCTGTGTACTATGCTGTGCATGAGACATACTGCCTGTGCTCTCTGGGTGGGTCTTGGTGCTGCATATGTGTCCTTTTCTGAAAGCAGCAGGCCTTCTGGTATATAAACAAGCACTTGTGAATCTGGCAGCAGATGGCAAGGACAGGATGCAGATCACTAACCCCTCTCTTGCTCTACCTTCTACAGTTTTCCATTTCACTGAAAAAATTTGTTGAGGAGCAGAACCTGAAGGACCTCAAAGTCTGGACCAGCCAGATGAAAAGGACGATCCAAACAGCAGAAGCCCTCAAGTTGCCCTATGAGCAGTGGAAGGCACTCAATGAAATCGATGCGGTGAGCATCTTAATTGCCTTACTTGCGACTAATTCCCACTGTCCGTGTGTTAAAGCATCAGCCTTTTGCCTCTGCCCAAATGTGGTGATGGAGGCAAGGCTTTAGGAGTCACCTCCCCAGTCTAACACATCATTGCTTGCTTTGGAGAGGCTGTTTATGTCCATGAGAGCCTTTGCTGCAAGAGCAGAGGAGGATGAGGACTGAAGTACCCAGGTAGCACTGGGATGGGGAAGCTGACTCAATGCCCAGCTCTGGACGGTGCCGGTACTGAGCTTTCACAAGCAGTGAAATTTCCCATGCCTGGAATGGCAAGGAAGCAGAAAGAAGGACTATTGTCTCCCAGTCTGGTTTTGAAGGGTGAACGCAGTTCTCAGGTTAAATCGAGCAGAAGTGCTGGAGCCGCATGCTTCCTGGCTTCCCTTTTCTGCTTCTGATCTTGGCTCTGGATTACATGGAAGCTGCCAAATTGCTCAGTAACTTTGACCTCAGACCTACCAGATTAAAACTGCTGCAACCCAGTGCCACTGCAGAGCCGATTACTTAGATTGCTAAAGTGCTAGTTTCGCTCTTCAGGCTGGAAAAGTGTTTGTTTCAAGGCCCCTTGGCACCTGCTGTAACGGGAACCTGCAGCTCTCTCATATAGAGTTCAGTAAATAACTCCAGTGGCATCTTGTTTTTTCAGGGTGTATGTGAAGAGATGACTTATGAAGAAATCAAGGAACAGTATCCAGAAGAATTTGCCTTGCGGGATCAGGACAAATATTACTACCGCTACCCTTCTGGAGAGGTAGGTCTGTAGGAAACCCTCCCAGACTTGACTAACAAAACACCCCATGTCTTCCTGTAGTAACTCTAGAGCTCTTCGGCTTTCCATCCAACCCAGCGGGCAGAGAAGATGGGGCAGCATTTCTGAGAGTCAAAGCAGAAGTTAGATGTGCGCACAGACTCCTCTGGGCTCTTGTAAAATTATTCTAGGAGTCTAGTACCTTAATCAAAGTCATTCCATTCATTAGGACCACTCGAAGGGTGAGTGGGATGGAAGAAAAGTCATTAGAATCTAGTTGTATAGCGAACCTGAACATCTTTCATAGGGAAGGAGTTCGCTTTACTTCCCTTCTCTAGTTCCCTCTGGCCAAGTGGCTGGGAGAATGAGCTGGTCAGACATTTTTGGGGAGCGATATATCAATTGGAGCAAGCGTTGAGTTCAGTTGGCTTATTTATGGCTTAAGTATGAGCCAAATAAACTCCTGGGGAACACAAAATCTTTGTTGGTACTCAAGCTTACTTCACATGCATAGTTATTTCTCATGGATGACCGATACTCAACCTGGGTTTCTGAACTTCTCACTAGACACCGCTCTTGGTTTCGTCTGCGCGGTAGAGTCCTTGGAGATCTCTCGGATGATTCAGGCCTCCAGAGCTTAAAATGTCTCATAAGAAAGCAAACTTCAGAGATGTAGTGATTCATTATGCTTAATAAACCCTTCATGCTTGCAGTGCCAATGCAGAATGTTGTTAGTTGCCTAGTCACAAGAAGCAGCCCAGACTTCAAGAGGTCTGTGGGAGAGAAGTGTAGCTTGGTCTAAATTAGGATCCCTGCTGGCAAACCAAAATGAAGACTGTTTTTGAGTCCTGAGAGACCCTGGCTCTGCCCTCTGTGTTTATCTCCAGTATCTCTCTCTGTTCTGCAGTCCTACCAAGATCTAGTGCAGCGCCTGGAACCGGTCATCATGGAGCTGGAGAGGCAGGAGAATGTCCTAGTGATCTGTCACCAGGCGGTGATGCGGTGTCTCCTGGCTTACTTCCTAGACAAGAGCGCAGGTACGTTGCTTCTGGGAAAGGGAATGGGGTCCTTTGCAGCAGCTCTTATAAACCGATTGGAAGAAAATAGCATGTCCTGTGGCCCAAACCCTGCAGACACTCAGTGTTTTAAACAGTTTTATCACCTGAATCCCGGCTATGTCATGGGATGAGCAATTCAGCCCACCAACTGCTGGCCTCTACTCCAGCTTGTGGGCTGCTGCAGTGTTATTCCTCCAAGTTTGCTTTGAGAGACTAATTGTCCTGTCCCCCCACTGTTGAGGAGAGATGCTTGGCCTCCCAGTCGGATCCTGCCAACATGGGATGTTGGGCTGGCTGAGAGCGCAGCCCCAGGCAGGCGCTGGCTTTGTCCGTGTAGATATGGCGGAGGCAGCGTTGCAGTTTGCATGAAGGGAAGAGCTGCCCCGCCAGCCCCTGCAGCTGGGGCAAAGCTCAGCCCCTTGGAAAATGGATTATGCTGCCCATCCCATTGATAACCCACCTGTTGTTTCTGCAGCTGAAATGCCCTACCTGAAATGTCCCCTCCACACCGTGCTGAAGCTGACCCCCGTGGCATATGGTAAGTGACCCACACTTCCTTGACACATCAGCTTGAACATTTCAGTGAAGCATTTACTGGTAGTTGCATCCTATTTAAAAATTAAGCTGGAAGCCCCGATGGGGAAGCAGGACCTGCACCTTTGAGTGTGCACAGTGCCTTGCACAGTGGTGTCCTGATCCTGGCTGGGGTGGTTGGGCCCTACTATCATACAAACCCTACCAGAACTTGTGTTGGCCACCCCTTCATTTGTTGTTTTCCTCCCCTCTCCAGGCTGCCGGGTTGAGTCCATCTGTCTGAACGTTGAAGCAGTGAACACTCACAGAGAACGGTCAGAGGTGAGTGGCGCTTTCGCTTCCCTCCCTGCCTTCTCCTAATGGCAACAAGGACCTCTGGAGAGGTTGCAGAGGGGTGGGGGAGTCGTTTAAGTGGCACTTGCTGCGAAGAGCAAGAACAGTAAGCAGCATGTTGCTCTGAATGTTGGAAAAGACAGGTTGTCACATCCACTGCAAACACTTTCCCCAGATCCTTAACCAAAGCCCAGTGAGGCCAGTGAAAAGTTTCTCTTTGGGGCCTTAACGATATCTAGCTTTTTCATAGAACTTTTCAAAGTGCTTTACAAGGCCGATGGTATCCTTATCCCTGAGGAACAGGGAGAGGCATTGGCTTCTGGAAATCTCAATTCTGTCTTCACTGGTCTTGGAGATTTCTAGCCAGTGCTGGACCTCCTCTTTGGTCTTTGGATCACCCCTGAATGACTATAATGGAAATTGAAGCAGGCAGATTGCCGAGGCCAGCAGCGCAAGTGATAAAAGTAAGAGGAGAAGAAGGCAGGGAATGACTACAACAGTTTTGTAGTCAGGGATGGGTTCATTGGGTTAGAGGATGTTAGAGGAATGGGATTATCTCCTGATGGGGGAGACTAGTTTATCTGGTGTTGTGGTGCTCTTGAGCCTGGTAAGCCAAACAGATTGAAGTCTGGCCACTGTGTGGATGGAAGACTCCCTTCTTCCCCGCCCCCCGCCAAAATATTGATATATAGGTGCTACAGGAAGTAGTGCTGGTTATTTAGACAGCACACTTCCTCCGAGTTGGTACCAAAGGTGGCACGCTCAGGCTTGGTGGTTTGGGATCTTCTGGGTGAGACATACTTCAGTCTGCAGGTAGTTAATATATCCCGTCATACTCTTTTGTAGCGGCAATCTTTGCCCACTTGGGCTGGTGAGACAGTCTCTCTCTGAGTTGCCCACGTTGGGGTGGCTTTTCCTTTCTTTTTCACTCTCCGGCTGACACCGGATACAGCGTTGTGAGATGTCAGCCTTCTCCTAGATGCAGCTGCACGTTCCTCTTTTTGTAGCGTATGCCGAGTGCTTTTGAGTCCTCTGAAAGCTGCTGCAGGAAACTCCACAATTAGACTTGCAGTGAGAAGATGAAGCTTAGGCCACTGTGTAGTGCTCGGGTTGGGCTCCTGGTAGCTGTCCTGCTATTTCACACCAGGGAGCACAAACCTCTTGCTGTTGTGCTCCGCTGGCTGCTCTAATTGCTGCATGTTTCTCTGTAGCTAGATGAGTTCATTCTGTTCCTCTTGGTTTTTATGCTCCCTGCTCAACTAACTCCTTGGGTCAAAAGGAGAGACTTTGAGAAGGAGACTGAAGGGCTTTCTTCTTCACTCTGGCCTACACTATATAGTCCTCATCCTTTCAAGCTGTCGCCTTTTTTTGTGTGCGCGCGCATAAAATGAGAGGGGAAGATAGCAGGGGGGAGGGAATTCTCCCTTTGCAATACAGGGTAGTTTGTCTTTTTAATTCTTTTTAGACAGTCTCTCCTGTTCTCTACACTTATTTTTGGTGACCAGAGATACAAATGCATCAACTGAGAGCTTTGTTTGTAGTTGCTGTTAATCGGGGGTGGGGGGAGGAAGAGAGGGCAATTTTTAAAATGGCTTTTTTCGTAACTGTCGCCTTCTTCCTTTTTTGTCTTTGTCTCGCTTTAATTTAGGAAGCAAAGAAGGGACCTAACCCGCTCATGAGACGCAATAGTGTTACCCCTCTAGCAAGCCCAGAACCCACCAAAAAACCTCGCATCAACAGCTTTGAGGAGCATGTGGCTTCTTCTTCTGCCGCCCTGCCAGTCTGTATGCCCCAGGAGGTGCCCACCCAGCTGCCTGGACAAGTTAGTTGAATTCTTTTCCTTGGTGTTGGTGTTGGTGTTGTTGTCCTCCTTGTGTTGCTTCTAAATATAGGGACTGGTCTTTATTGTGCTGCTATGAGCTACCTTTTTCATCACAGTGTGCCATCCACTGCTGTCCCTTGCATTTAAAAGCATCCACTGAACAATAGTTGTCAAACGCCTTGGGTTTTGTAGCCTTTGCATAGTTTAGAAAGCTCCAGGCCGAAAGGAGCAGCTGTGTTGGTCGACATTCATGTTCCTCTCCTGCCCTGTCTTGAATCTCAGTCACCGGACATCTGCTGCTGTGTAGAAGCCTAGGGCTAGCTTGTCTACCTCCGTCTAGATCATCCATTTAAACCCTCCCATCCCTCCTTCTCTGGGCTCCCGCTGTTTCTTTATATGGCAAGAATTTAACTGTAGGTATTGCAATAAAGAAATAATTCTTGACACCATCCTCTTGCTATAACTGCTTCCCTGCTCTCCCTACGTTTACAATAAAAACAGTCTAGCAAAGAGTGAGACAATAACATGACCTAAATTGTCATTTTGAGCAGAGCCCAGCCGAGGCTGATTTTTAAACTGGCTTGGACTATAATTATGTTGCCGCCTGGCAAGAATTAGCTGCTGGGCTTGGTTACTGAAAGCCCTGGGGCACTTCTGGAGTGGGCAGGAGAGCCTTGAAGCACTCCTCCAGGGACATTTCTTGATTCCCCTCCACCCCACAGTAATAGAAACTCCTCTGAGTCATCTCCCTCAACCATGTGAAATTCTGGACGAGTGCCCTATACAGGCCTTTTAAAGACAGCCTCAATTATACATGAGCTTCTCCCTTCTGTCCCCGAGACGGGACAGGTGGTAGGCTTATACTAGCACCTAGCCATGCTTCCTTTTCCCTTTGGTCCATGTTAACTTCTTTGTGTCCTCTCCTCTGTCTTATAGGTCAGCCCTAGAAGTAGCTTTAGGAAAGGCCAGCACGCTTATGCTCTCCTGAACTGGCATGAACGGCTGGAGGTCCTGTTTGGTGGCTGCTTTGTATTGACACTTAGTTCTCAACTAGTGCTAGCAGGGGTGCTAATGGCGCTTCCAGCTTTCGGGGTCCTTTATGCTAGTGATCCAGCTGATTAGGATCCGAATTGTTCTTTGTTTCGTTGCCTCTTGCTGACTTCAGATGACTCCCTCCCTCCTCGCACTGCATTACTGACGCTTCTCTTTCCATTCTCTCTCTCTCTTTCTCTACAGCCTTTACTAGGGAAGGCATGTCTGTAAGTATCTTCTCATGAGTTTCCCCCTCCCTCTTTCTGTACCTCTTTCAATCCCACTGGCTATCTTGTTGTTGGGGGGTTGTGAAAGTAGACAGAGATGCAAACTTTAATTCTGTGGTTTCTGAGTTGTTCTTTACACGGGGGGAATTTCTGTATCTTGACGCTGCCCCGGTACTGTTTGTTCAAGTGCACGCACATCTTGCATTAAACCTCTGTAGTCCGTCCTCTGTTGAGATGAGAAGCATGCCTTTTGCCTCCTAATCTCTCCCTCCCTTGCTTGCTCTTTTTCCAACTGTTTGGTCAATGGGATTGCAGCCTGCTAAGGTTTCTCATCTGTATTTGCACCTCCTACTGTAGACCTGGTTTGTCCTTTCTGTTGGCTATGTGGCTTATTGCGGCCAGTTTGGCATTTAACTAGATGGAGGAAAAAGGGGTATCTTTCTAGCTAGAAGGTGATGCAGATTATCTGCTTCAGCCATCCTTTGAGGGAGAATTGTCTATTGGGAGCTAGACATCCTGGTTGAAGAGCTGTATGCTTAGCTCATGGAGATGCTTCCCAAAACCAGTTTTTTGGCTCCTTTTTAGAGTGTGATGGGTGGAGGGGGTTGGACCGAAGAGGCTTCCTGGGAAGGCTTTGTAAAAAGTGACCGGCTTCAGGTCGCTCCAGCACTCCACATCTTGTGTCCCAAGGAAGAGTGGTTGGAGTTGGACCGATTGCCGTCAGGTCCTGGTATCCATCCACTTGGGGACCAAGGTTTTTTGGGCACAGTGCATTCAGGTTGGCTTGGCATGAGTGGACAATTGCATAGTCGAGACCATGCTACTTTTGCAGGTTTTTATACCTGAATATTTAACCATTGTCCCTACGTCCTGCAGTACTCCTGGCTGTAAGTGCTCTGGGTTGTTGCTACATTATGCTGGAGGATCCCTACTTATTAAATAAGAACAAAGCCGGTTCAGTATAAAGGGGAAGCTTCCTTGTTTTACCAGTGTCAGATTTCTGGCTCAAAGAAACAGCAGGAGCATAAGCCGTGTTGGAGTCTTCTCCTGTTTCTTCTTTAAAACTCGTGGGTTTTCTAGATCTGGTGCAAAATAACAACAGTGGAGTAGTCAGCAGGCACCTAATTGGCACATGCTGGTTGTAGGTAACCAGGGAACAGGCACCACGTGATGGCACTTGGGGATCGGCTTGCTCTCCGAAGCACAGTCTGGATCAGGTCAATACGCAGCTCTGCCCTTATTTGTTTCACGGGCTAAAGATGCCAGGATTTGCTGTTAGCTGAGGCAGCCCGCCGCCGCCGCAACATACTGATTGAACTTCATTTGAATTCTTCCCATCTCCTCCTCACCTTGCGACCACTTTGGAAAGGGGGCCTGACTAACAGCTTCTGTATTTGGAGGGCAGGTGGGAATGGGTCAGATCAGTGAGAGGTCAGAAAAGTCGTGTCTGGGTCTTGTTTTCGGGGGTGCTCAGGTCTTGCATTAAAGGCTGAGCATAGGAGTCTTCCTCTTTTTTTTGTTTTTTTATGTTGGATCTGTTTGGCATGGCATGCATGGCTGCTCTGTGCTGTCCTCACTGTTCGTGGGCACCGGGTCTGTAAGAAAACGTATTCCTGGAAGAGAGAGGCCTTTAGCTGTGTGACGCTGGCTGAGCCTCACATAATTGTTCCCTCCAGGGCAGAGGTTTGCAGCCCTTTGGAAACAGCTGTGTCAGGTTGCCAGGCAAAAAAACTCAGAGGACCGGCTGGTTCAACAATTCCCATGGCTTTCCCCAGCTCTTGAGACTTAAAATTTAGGGCAGGCCAGACTACTATGGTTTGGAGCTTGGCCGGGTGGTAGCATTTACATATATCTAGCTCAGATGCTTATCACTGAAGGTAGACGAGACAGATGATCCTGCCTTGAGCAGTGGTTGGGTATGAGGTCCCCTCTGATTTTGACAGTAACCTAAAATATCCCCGTCAAATACAAGGGGAAGCCTTGAGTGTCTAAGCTAATGTCACATGCATGTTCTTTGAGTCCTCTTAATGCGTGTGTTAGCCTGCTATCTGCCTTCCAATATATAACATGGACACCTCTTGATAGGCATCTCCCGAGGATGTCAGCTTGCATTGGAGCGTAAGAGTGCGTAATTATGGCTGCCCACCCTTTTTCGGACAGTAGTAACTCGCTCCCTTACTTCCACCCATGAGCTGTAGTGTTTTAGGCAGATCCTGTGCTGATGCCATGTCATACGTGCCATTGAAATCAATTCAACTCCTACCGTTCACAGCAGCTGAGGATCTTAAGAGTGGCCAACTTGCAGAGGGAAGAGTTTGAAGTGTCAGTGTCTGGGAACCACTACCCAACTGAGTACGATAGGAAGGTTTTGGTGATGGTTCAATGGACAACAGAGCAAGGTCACCTGGAAACCAGGCAGGAAATAGAATAAAAATGGGATGGCCATGTTCAACCAGCAACTCAGCAGTGCCCTTGGCTAGGAAAAGCCCAGCACTACTTTGAAAGTGCTCATGCCGATTATCAGAGAGCTTGGGGAAAAACAGCTGTTGCTTTTTTTTTTGTGGTTTTTTTACTCTCTAATGTTGCACGTGAGATTGCGTGGGTTTCTTCTGCATTTACATGTTTTGATCCTAAATGCATGTTTTTGTAAGAAATCCAATTTAAAGTTTTCTCCCCTTCACTTTTCATGCTTAAAGACGAACTGTCTGTCACTTTCTCAAAGTTTTCTCTTTACTAACATTTCCAAGGTAAATGGCTTGATGCATGCTGTGGTTTTTTTCCCCCCTGATCTGACCCTGTCTCATTAGATAAAAAGAGCATCTCAGCTCCCCCCAACCTGCTTTTTGTTTTTTTGCATCTGAGCCCATGTTATAAACCTGATAAGAACTGTGATTTCTGTTAAGGGGTCCGTGTGGCCATATAGATAAAGGGAAAAAAACCCCCCACCTTCTTGTCTTAAGAAACCCCCTAGTCTCTTCCTCCTTTTTTAATGTTCCCTGTGATGTTGTAAATGGGGAAAAACCCTTCCAGTTGTGGTGAACGCTCAGCAACCCCCTGTCTAGCGGGTGCTGTTTTACCTTCTGATGCTCTCTCTGGTGTTCATGTGTTGTCACTGGTGTGTGTATGTAGTTGTTGAGACTGCCAGTGTCCTTGTGATGTATTAGAAAATGCCTTTTTATCAGACCCCAATGTTCACTGGATGTCTTTGCAACAGTGGTTCTGAAGGGATGGGTCTGTAGCTGAGTGGCAGATGGACCCCAGGGGACCCTATTGCTAATAAATGGGGTGTGGCGGGAGGGTTTGCAAAGTTGGTCCTTCTCAGTTTGTAGTCCACTGTGTGGTGGGCTAAGGGAAGCAGAGCCCCCGTGCTCAGCTGAAACAGCCAGTGCACACGCATCTCCCTGTGCCATCTTGCAGGCTGGCACCATAGGGTGGGTGGGTTGAAATACAGGTTATTACTAAGCATCCACAAATGTGCTTGGAGCCCTGGAGAAACAAAGATCCAGGGCCTAAGTCTTCACCCTCTTGGGCCTTATGGCCATTTATGCTTCTGCAAAGTGGGCTGATCTGGAAGTATTATACACCCAGCGAGCATATCGTGCCAGGCCCCCAGGCTCTGCCCTGAGATCTTCCCAATCTCAATAGAGACAGGACACCCATGAGGCTGTGGGGGGCAAGGGGGAGGCATTGGCAGCATATAACCAAACCCTCTGGGGCCGTCTTGTTTTATATTAGCTGCTCCTTCAAGAGGCATTGCGTGACCTGCCTCCCTGCTGGATGCTTTTGCACAGATCCCTTTGTCAACTTTCTCTTGCCCAGTGTTTTTGCATGTTCAAAATGGTGCCATGTCTTTTGCTATCCTTGGTTTTTGGAGTCACGGGACCAATCTAACCCCGGTTCCACTTCTCTCTTTGCAGAACATGAATAACTCGCAGAAGCAATCATGATTTCTTCCGGGGCAGTGAAAGCCGACAAGAGAAGCCAACTCCACTCCATCATCATTTCTGAAGCTTGCTTGTATCGTACTCCTCCATTCGACTCGAGGTCGACCTTTGGCTGCTTCTACCATAGCTGTTCATCTGCGAGCTTGGACTCTCTTGAATGGGGGAGAGAGAGAATTTTGAAATGGGGGGAAAAAAGTGGATTCAACATCAAATCCTTAGGCCATTTTGTGTTTCCTCTCTGGTGTTTGATCTACCGTAGCAAGCTGTACAGTGCTTCTAGTGCACAGAGTTTCCGAACTTTATTTTTGTTTGTAAGCGATGTGATCTCCTCGCAGGGACAACCATCTGGTACCGACTCGTCTTCGGGTTGCGAGGAGGTACACGGATGTTGCAGGGGTAGCAGAGAAATATAGGGAGGACTTTTAAATCTTCTCATCCATCGTATCAGGCTCCTTAGAGACTGGCGGCGGTCGGGAACCTGTGTGCATCCAGTCTCACTGAAGTATGTGACCTGACTGCAGAGAAGGCAGAGGCAATGGTGTGAAATCTTTGGCTGTTGGAGCTGAATTTTGCAGCTGGTTTTAACAAAAAAGAAAAAAAAAGTGGAGGAAAAAAATACACTATCTGTATTACTATGAAAGGGATCTGCAGAGAATGTCAATCTGCTTCTGAAACCAAGTTAAACTGCCTTTAGCATAAAACCCAGCTTCCCTGGTGCTAGCTTAGGAGGTGATTTTTGGCCACTGGCTGACTTGAAGTGGCAGCTCGGCTTGTATTGTGGGAAGCCCTTGAATTATTTTTTTGTTGTTGTTGTTGCTGTTTTGAATTGAATTTGGGTTGTACGGGCGAGGGGTGGGATGGGATGGGGACAGAGACTTATGTGATCGAAGACGCACGTGCTGTATTTATATTTGATTTGTAATCCATCTGCCTGCCCTCCCCTTCTTTAGATGGATTTTGGTCTGCAGGACCAGGGCAGCCTTTTCAAAACTAGGTGTCCACGCTAAGCTAGATGTGTTTTGCAGACACGTGAGTCTGAGGTGTACGGAGGCCTCTCCAAGAGAAGCAAATTCTCTTTGAGGGAGGAGTGCATGTGTAGATCTAGAAGAAGTCACAATACGAGACACTCATTTCTTTTTTTAAAAACCTCTTGGTTTTTGCACTTTGTGTGTGGCAGGAGCATGATTTTATTTTCCTTCTTTCGGCAAATCCTGCCCTTGGCAGGTGAAGCCTAAATCCCCAGATCCTGTCCTGCATGTGCTGAAGAGCTAAGGCCACAAAGCAGTGGATAGGGACAGTATTAACAGGGTGGGTTGAGGTGTGAGCTACTAATTTTTTATAAAGCAGCTGTAGGAACTGGCAGGTGCCCAAGTGTTGTGTGTGCAAATCCCTTCTTGACACACTGGTCAGGTTAAGGGGTTTAAGACCAAGATGAACCACTACTATGTGATCGTGCAGAAGTTTGCGTGCGTGTCTGTGTGCTTGTGTGTTGGTTTTTTTTCCACTGATGGGATTCCTTCCTCACGGCAGAAGCACTGGGGAGACTTTGTTTGAAGCAGTCCTAGCTTTCTCTCCCCTCCACCCAGGACGTACATTTATTTTTATTTTTATTTTTTTTGCTCACCCCTAGGCTTCATTGGGAGCCTACCATGCATCCTGTCCAGCATACAAGCGCAGAGCCAAAAAAAAAAAATCAGAGTAGAGCTCAAGCAATACTTCTTTGTCTTAATGTGCAACTAAATCATATTCCGAAAGGACGCACTGTACAGTCCATTAGCTAAACGGGGGGACCCTCGGCTGGGACCCCTCCAACTTTTGTCCCCGTCTCTCTCTCTTTCCTTTCGTTCTTGCTTCCGGTAACAGCTAGTGATATTTCTGCAGATGGGAGCAGAGAGGCTCTGTTGGAAAGTGGCTACTTTTTTTTTTTGCCGAAGAAAGGCAAACCACAGTGCCTAATGCTTTAGTCTTGCACAGTGCAAATGCTTTGTATGTCTTCAAGCAGCACCAGCCAGAGGCCATCACTGGCTCTCTCCGCTCACATCTGACCATCGATGATATTGGTGACCTGCCCGTGTGAGGTTGCTCGCATACACACATTCTTGTACAGATGAAGTGGAGAAGACACTTTTTTTTAAATAGCCATGTTAAACAGAGTCCCCTTTCCATGCGTCCGTGTGCATGTTTTAATGTCTGCCCTTTAAATTCACTGTTGTTTTTTTTAAGAGACTGATTTTTTTTTTTTTCTTTTTTCTGAGGGCAAGTGTCTTTTATCTTCTGAAACCACTTCCCTAGGAGCGTGACTGTCTCCTCCTGCTATAGGAAGATAACGCAGCAAACGCAAACACGACGTCCACAGAGCCCTCCCCAGTATCAATACAGAAAACATGTGATCTCCAAACAAAATTTTTTTTTTTTTTTTTTTTTTTTTATTTTAACTTTTTTAATCTGGCTAGTCAAAAAGGAGATTTTATTTATGGCTTCAAATTAGCAGATGGATTTCCCCCTCCCCTCCCCTTAGTGGTGGTGAGTTGAGCAAGATGCTGGAAGGAAGAGAAATTCGTTGTCACACCAGAAACACGACAGCAGTCCTCTGATTTCTTGTAAAAAACGCAACTATTGGGCAATGCCATCCTGAGTACAGGAGCAAGTGAGGAAAAAGAATTTGATGAACCACACCAATGACTTGTTTCTTTTTCTTTTTTTCCTTTGTGATACTTGAATTAATTTTTTTATGATTTTGATAGCAAAGTGGTGTTTATTTATTTAATGTATTCTGCAAAGCTTGGAGAGAAGGTTTTTTTTTGGGGAGGATTTTTTTTTTTTTTTTTTTGACTTGTGGTATGTTAAATGTATTCTGTATATATGTCTGGAATAATTGCCTGAGACAAAGCTGTGTCAGCTTAAAAACAGGGTATGCCTTTCAGAAATTTGTATATTTTGCAGTTGCTGGACCAATAAAATATCTTGTTGGAATAGAGACTTGGTATGGTTCTTTACTGGAAAACGGTGGTCTTATTTACCAGTTCCCATCTGTGCCTAATAGATGCTTGCTTGCATCTTAAAATCATAGGAAAGCAGGGCTGGAAGGGATCTCTAGCAGAGGGTGGGGCTAGAAGACCTCTAGAGGCAGGCTCATTCTTATCCAAACCATCCGATACAAATCCTTGTTTAACTTATTACTGATGCTACATAACCCCACCACACAACTACTAAGCATAGCCCCCTAACCTGCCCCAGAGGTAAAGCAAAGGGGCAATAGTAGCAATGTCCTGCTGCTACGAGGGTTGTTAAAATTCACTCGGGAGATCCAGGCATGTTTGCATTTCATACATATAGCCCAAATGCAAAATATGTCTTAAGCAGTGAGAGGTCATATCTAGACCTTACAAAGAAAAGTGAGCTCCCCAGGGTAGGCCTGAAGTCTAAGGGGGTCTACATGGTGGGTTTGCCCATGCTAGCCGGGGTTGGCCACTGCCACTGAATTGCAGCCGCTTCTGAGTCGGAGATTAGCAAACCAGAGGTGTGTTGCACAATTGTGGGGTCAGTGGACATGTCCCTGAAGAAATTCTGCTCTCTTGGAAAACTTGGGGGATCTTCAGCGCCTAAACAGATCAAAACTTTCACACATGGGTATCTACGGTTAGTCGCCAGACAGATACTGAAACACCAAAAGATGATGGGTGATTTTTTTTTTTTCCAAGACCTTGTATATGTCTGCAATCTCTAGTGAACTCTGGAACTCAATTAGCTGCACAGTAAGCATCTCATGAATCTACTCTGCAGTAAATGTCGTGCGTTTACATGTGCACCCCTATTAGGCTGGAGTAAACTGATTAATTCTGCAGCAGGATAGTCATTGTAAATACAAGTTTTTAGTTTTTGGGGGGGGGTTCTTACTCTGTAGCAGCGGGCACTCCCCAAAGAGGGTTTGCCACATCAATTGGAGAAGGAGCAGGGCCATGGTAGCCATCACCAGGGTGGTCAGGCCAGGTGGGAGAACTGTCCCCAGAATGGGGTCTCCTGCTGCCAAGTGCCTGCTTCCCACCTTCCCACCAGGGGTCGGGGACCACACACGGGTCGGTCCCCTAGGCAGCTCGGAAGCATTCCTGGAAAACGGGAAGCACCAGGGAAAGCAGGAACAGGCAAGAGAAATCGGCACCAGACCGGGAGCTCCCACCCCAAAGTGTCCGCTTTCCCACTCTTGGCAGTCGGGCACAAAACTCAGGTTTGGCCCTTAGGTGCTGCGCGGTTCTGCCCCACAAGTTTTTCTGACCGATCTTCTGGAACTAAAGATAGGCATTTAGGGCCCTGAAAACCGTAGGTGCTAGCTGGGGCATGGAGCTGCTCGCTAGCTAGCCCTGCACCGGAGCAACCTTGTGCCCCAGCCAGCCCCTCTGCAGCACAGTAAACCTGGGGACTCCTGTTCAAACGATGTGCCCAGGAGCAATAAGCTCCGGAGTTTATTGCTTCGCATTAACTGCATGAGTAGATGGGCCCACAGTCCCTCAGTAAACTCCCCCCTGTCTTTTTTTACCTTAATGGCAAGGGACGGTGCAGCAGACACGTCCAGTAAAGAAAGAGAGCTGGTAGGAGAAGTGCAAGTAACGGCAGGATGCTTGGCGTACGTGACGGGAGACGGTCCTTTGAGGAACTTGCTGTCTGGACAGATAGTCCCTTATGCTTGAAGGCCGTAAGGAAACTGTAGATACAAAACTGTTACTGGAGCACGGTAAGTGATAACTCTGGGGCTAATGGAGCCACTACAGGGCTCATTTCTCAGCTGCTTAACTAGGGTTTGGGGGTTGACTATTTATAGGGAGGACCTCATGGAAGAGGCCAAAATGAACTATACCCCATGCACTGTAGGTCTTGGCGTCAAGTGGATTAGTAGCCAAAATAGGGCAGATATTTATTCGAACTTCATTAAAATTCTTGCATCTGCTGCTTCTGCAAATGCAGATGAAGGGCTTGGATGTGGTTTTCATTGGAGACGGAAGTGTCGCCAGATCCTCAGCAACTCCAGGAACCAGGGATTGAACAACTGCAACGGTGCCCTCCCCTCCCCTTCCTGGGTGAAAAAAGGGCCGATGTTAGATCCTACTCCTTGGCTTTGTATGAAATGATTTTCTTTGGCACTTTGCACTCAGCTGTAGCTGCCTAACAGTGGGATGGGGGGCCACTTAGGACCATCGCCAACGCATAAGAGCTACTTACATATTACTTGCCGAAGGGGCAGTTGAATATTCATAGCCCTGAGCAAACTTCACAGCTGGTTTCTATTTGCACGAAGTCCAGAGAGGCTTGCAACCAGTTTGGTGCTGGCTTATCTCTAGCTCTCACCCCTCTGGCTGATGAAGCGTGGGCCCTCACGTGCCTTCAGCCTGGCCAGCTCCATAAAGGAGCTATTGCTGGTTGGGTCAATCCAGGTCAGCCCAGGCTCATCTCCTCCTCCTCTGGGCTAAAGCAGTTCTTGCCCTCCTCTTTCTGAGCAGGCTGATCTGCCAGTCTGGCGTGCTTTGCCCTTAATTGAAATAAATGAGCTGCTGCATATTTAACTGGTATTTTATACAACATGCTCCTCATCCCATGAGGCAGTCCAAACAAAACCACGTGTGCCTGCAGGCCTCGGACCGGCTTTTTAGATCTACCACAACACTGAGTCACTTCCCCTGTAGCTCTGTCCCCATGTAGCATGGAGATGATGGATTTAGTCCCCCACCCCCTGCTGCCTTCATGGACAGCTGTTGGGTCCCCCCTCGTTGACCCTCCTTTGGGCTTGGGTGGGATGGTCTACTGCACTCTCCTCCTCCCCATAGTACACACAGGGCACATCTACACCACAGCATGTCTTGGCCAGGAAGGCCTCAAGCACAATATACAGATTTGCTCCCCTGCACAGACCTCAAATGCAGCAATATGCTGGTGAGGACTTGCCGGAGTCCCGCTGTGGCTGTTCTCATGCAGGCCAGAAATGAATGCCTGAGAGCAGCTGCTTTGGGAGGTCCTGGAGTAGCCTCAGCCACGTCTTTGTGCCTTTAGTCCTGGGTGGCCTCATCCACTGCCTCACACATCTCCAGACCATGAAGCTGCTGCAGAACGAACATGGTCTTTGTCTCCTGCAGGTTGAGTGCTGCATGGACACGCCAGTGATGTGCATGGGGCTGTTCCCACTTTTCAGAGCTCTTGTTTCAGACCCTGCTGCTACAACTATGCTCAACCCCTTTTCTACTGTTTTCTGCCTCTCTGGAGGGCAGCTTATAGCCTCAGTGAGACCCCCGAGCCTGATGTGATCACCCGATTTGAGGAGTGACAGGGGGTCTCATTGTCCTGCCTTGTACTTTCACCCAGGTCTACTTTGCGTCGCACAAGCTTCCCCTTCCTACAAGCTCGTGTCCTGGGTTCATAGAAGCACAGAAAATGAGGGGTGGAAGAAACCTCAGGAGGTCACATCTAGTCCAAAGCAGGACCAGCCCCAACTACATCATCCTAGCCAAGGCTTTGTCTAGCTGGGTCTTAAAAGCCTCCAAGGATGGAGAGTCCACCACCTCTCTGGGTAACCTAATCCAGTATTTTACTACCTTCCTAGTGAGAAAATTCTTCCTAATATCCAACCTCAATCTCCCTTGCTGCAACTTGAGCCCATTGCTCCTTGTTCTGCCATCTGCCCCCACTGAGGACAGTCCAGCTCCATCCTCTCTGCAACCTCCCTTGAGGGAGTTGATTTATGGAGGAAAGACTGAGGGAACTGGACTTATTTAGTCTATTGAGAGGGATTTAATAGCAGCCTTCATGTCCCCCAGATACCTAACCATTTTTGTTGCCCTTCACTGGACTCTCTCCAATGTGTCCACATCCTTTCTGTAGTGGGGGGCCCAAAACTGGACACAGGACTCCAGATGTGGCCTCCCCAGTGCTGAATAGAGGGGAAGAATCACTTCCCTGGACCTCTTCTACCAATGCAGCCCATATATATATATTGACCACCTTTCACAGAAGTAGGACATGGGCTGCCATGGTCCCCCTGCTTTACCTGTGGCAGGTTAGGACGCTAGGCCTGTGTTGCGTCCAGATTGATGGTAGGCTTATGTAGAGTTTAGGTTATGGTTGTATGGGATGGCTTGGATAGGGATGATCCTGCCTCAGAAAGGGGGTGGACTAGATGACCTCTGGAGGTCTCTTCCAGCCCAACTTCTTTATGGTTGTAAGTCAATAGAGCCGTGATTTACATGAGCTGAAGAGCGGCTTTGACCCCTGCCTCCCAGCCCTGCACTGCCTCATCCCAGTTACTGCTGAAGATGTCTGGGCCAGTGGAGCCTCCTCACCAATTCCCCAAACAAGCACAACGAGGAAGTAGGCCAGCCAGTCATGATGGAGGGCACTAGACAGCCACTCCTGAATCCTAGACGTGGATGGAAAATGGGACTACCTGTCAGGCTAATGAACAAACAGCGGTGGTGGAGACGCAGGTTTCTGGTCACCCACGTGGACACAACACAGTGTCTCTCCCTCCTTCCCCCCCTAATGAAGAACACCCTTCAGGTCATTGATGCAGAGCATCTCTGGAGTATAGGAACATGGTTTCCTTCTTGGGTCAGTATCCAGATTTGGGATGCTTCTCCAGGCTCTTCCAAAACCTGTGAAGATGGCCACTCTCACCCTGCTCCCAGGCTGGGGTGACAACATTTTAAGTAGTGTTTTCAAGTCCTTACGGTCTTTGATCTCCATAATTCTTCTTGACATCGTAGATGAATGAGAGCAAACAGCTTTCTTCAGTGCCCCATTGCAAAAGCCACCACCCTTCTTGGGGCCATACAGGTCTTAGGCTGTAAAGCTATTGCAGCACGGTTCAGATCGATGGATCTGCTCTGGATTTACACCAACGATGAGTAACAGGAGTGCAATGTCTCACCCAACACTTCTTGGGACAGGGCCTCAGCTGGCCCATCATCACTGAAGTGTATTGAGTGCCAATGTTCATCAGCTCTGGTCTGGCCCCCAAACCCCATTCTTTCTCCCTGCATGCATGGTGGAGGAGCACTGGCAGAAAAGGACACAGGAATGCTTTGCTGCTGCTTCTTCCTGCACCTGTCCCACAGATAAAGGAGGGATCGCAGCCTTCGGACTGGGGCATCAGAGCCTTTTCCCTATCGTGCTGTCTGCAACATGGGGCGTTTCAATGCCTACCCAGACCAAGCAGGCGGATCTGAACACTATCGCTCCCGTGTGCTCCCCAGAGCCAGTAACAGCACTAGCCACAACATATGTGCAGGCTGCCTCCCCTGTTTACCAGACAGGCAGGAGCTGTTCATAAAGTCTTGATAACTTTGGCCTTGTGCTAGCTAGTCAAATAAAAAACCTTTGCCTACATTAGCATAATCCAGGGCAGGTCATTTTCCAAGGTCACTTAGAAAACTTTCTTTCCCTGAAGTCTGTACTCCATCACTGCCCATGCTACGCTGATCTCAACCCAGCATCTTTCAAGCCACCATGGGGTAATTTGCCCACTGCAAGATAAAGAGAGCTACTTGGGAGGAAGTAGGGCCCTGATTTGCAGTTTCATGTGTCCAGTAAGGGGACATTTGACTGACTTGACCCTGCAATGTGACTTTAGGGTAAAGGACAAAGTCTGCTACTTGCAGGCTACAATGATGAGAGGACTGGTAGCTGTGGTCTACTCTTAGCTCCCCAAAAACATCCCTCTTGCATCCGTAACAATCGGCTTCCTACCTTTTATTACCGAATAGCCTACTACACAGAGGCTTGCATTGTGGTCTGTCTCATCTCTAAACGAAGGGTGGAAGAGCCTCCTCCCTGGGGAGCAAACTCCTTGCAGCTCACCTTCTCTTACCCCAGCTCTTCAAGGTTTTACCATTGCATCTGTCATAACTGAGGGGGAGTCCCGAGTGTTGGGACCTGTCCAACCGACTCTTTAATTTAGGCCGGAGGAATGAGGCTGTGGACGCTTCAGTACATTCCTCGTGGCATCTCCAGCACCCTCGGCAGGCATTCCCGGTTTTTTGAGACATTCCTGGTTTCTAGAGACATTCCTGACAGTAAACTCACCCTTCTGCAGACCCTGAAAGGCATGTGATCCCAGCAGGCCGGCAAGAATATGGTAGAGATAATGTGGAGGGCCTTGCTCAGAGCAGTCGTCACTGCGAACAACTCTTTCCAAAAAGGTTGCCTTGACTCAGTGTCTTCACCGCTCAGCCTCTGCACATGGAAAGCAGCGAGCGCACATGTGTGCAGATGGAAAGTCCTAGCTTGATGCTTTTTTTTTTGTGAGCAATATATTCCACACTGATGCAAAAGGAGACATTCCTCCAGGCCAGATGGCTTTAAAGGTTACTCTTGACAAGAGCGCTTCTCTTTCCTTCTACTATCCAACCCTTGCCATTTCTACCCGTCTCTGCAGGCTGTTTTAGCAAAAAAAAAATAGAAAGAAAGCAGGGGAATGTGGGGTTGCTACAAAAAAGGAAGAAACCTTAAATGACTCAGCCCTGGGATGTCACAGGCATTTCTCTAATGTATGAAAAGGATTCAATCAGACAGCTGGTCACACTTTAAAGTGAAGCAAATACGTGTTGCGTCAAGGTAAGAGGTGCTAAAACCTTTGTGCATCTTGTTGCTGTAGGCTTGGGGTAAGCAGAGGGGATTTGGTGACTTTTGCAAAGAAAAAGGCACAGGCTAAGCTTCATGAAAGGGACAAAGGGACTGAGGGGTTTTGGATGGCTGCTGGGCGCATGGGAGTTTTGTGATTGCATTTAAGCACCTGAAATCACAGGGAGGGGGCCTATGTTTCCAGTACTCAAGTTCTCTGGGCGACAAGGCAGATGGAAGGGGGCAACAAGGGAAGGCTCGCCTATCGGGGCAAGTCTCTCAGGCTGTGGAAGTGGCCGAGGTGGAGGACCCATCAGCTAGGGTGGGTGAACCCATGGACGATACGCTGGCCAACACATCATTTTCCCCTACAGGCAGGATGGACCAAAAGATGCACTAGGCCTTTTCCCCATCTCTGACCTCTTCACAAAGGAATTCTCCATGACATCTGTGCATGCAGAAGCAGCTGTTTGCGGGGAGGCAGTGCGGCCTGGCATTCAAAACACCTGGGTTTTACTCCCAGTCCTGCCTATTGGGTCAGCTTGGGCAAGTCCCTTCCTCTCTCTGTGCCTCAGTTCCTCCATCTGCAAAATTGTGACGATGATAGCAACTTTCTAGGTAAAGTGCTTTTTTAAATCTATTGAAGGCATTACTAGGGGTAGGGGCGGGTGGTGGAGTCAGCACTGATTGAACTTGGGGTGCAACAGGCTGCCTGAGCTCTGTTGACAGCAGAGGCAGGAGGTGGTGGCTCATGTCCTCTGTGGACATATGTGTGTCATGGCACACTCTGCTCTCAAAGTCCTTGAGGAATCTACCCATTTATTTCTTGATGAAAAGACTTCATGCTATTGACTCTGCCTTATGCTAATGGCAATATCTTGTGACGGATAGGCTTCTCCATCCATCCCTGAAGCACACAGCATATAGGACCACAGCTGGTGGGAATCAGTAGGGCTCCAGGAGAATCCAAGGGAGTCGCATCGTTCAGAGCAGCTGAGAATCTGTCCCATTGGCAAATCACTGACAAATCTAGGGATACCTGGGAATACCTATATCCTTATATCCTTCTGCCCCAGGGGCACCAACATATATTCCTAGCATGCCACTGAGATAGGTGCCTTAAAATCCTGATTTAGACAGCCTTAAAGGAGAATCTCAACTAATGGTCTATGATCCACCCCTGCAAAGGGGGTTGATACAAACACACAGGACTTTGTATTGTAGTGCAAACTCCTATACCGGGGGCGTGTAGGTACTGACTGCATTTGTGCCAGTAGCACTTATTCTCTGTGACTCTATATGGGTGGAAAATGCCACTCAGGATGAACAGGACGGTTGCAGACTCAGGCCCGTAGCTATCAGGAGATAAGCCAATTTTTAGATGTTTTGCACAGAGGATGCAACTCTGCTGTCATGTGCTCACATGGGTGATTATGAGCTCTCCTGCCCTGGTGCCCTAAAATAAATGTGAAGGCCAAGAGAGGAAAACAAAACAAAACAGGCGCCCTGCGCGGTAAGCTCCCCTCCCCTCCCGTCATGTGTTTGGAAGTCGTGTGGTTCTGTAATACCAGGATCAGCAGCTTTGAGAGTGACACCGAGTAACCTAGACCGTGGGCAGGAGGGCCGCAGTGGTAGCTGCAATGGGAGAAGTCAGACGGGGGGGCGGGGTGGAGGTTAAGACCGAACAGCCTCCCCAAAAATCTCACTGTTACTGTGCAGCTTTTGGTGAGCCTCAGGGTCCATCTAGCTTTAGCAGCTGGAATAACTGGAGCTTAAGTCCACTGCTATCAGTCATCTCACCTAAGAACGTGGGAAGAGCTGAGCCAGCTCGACATCCGACACGTTGTCCCCGGACACCCCGGTCCCCATAGCCACATGGAGCAGAATGACCCTGCTGGTCTGGATTGCTCCTGCCCTGGAGAGATCGCTTGGAGGAGCAAGAAATTGCTATGCCAGGAACAGGCATTGTGTGACAGTGCCTTGTGACCCCCCCAGACTCCTTTTCTTTTGGAGAACGGGTCATTTCAGATACCAGATAACACAGTTCTCCTGCCTGGGTGCTTGCCTCTGCAGCCTCCAGATTCGTACCCAGCTTCCACTCTCCTGTGCTAGCATGCTCTATCCCCCATTACAAGACAAACTCTTTGGTTATGGAGCTCTCAATGGCCGCACTCACCAGATCCGATTGCGAGGAGGACAATGATGGTAGATCTAATTGCATGCAAACCGCTGGAGGATGGTGGTAGCCACCTCAGCTGGGCTGAGACAGCAGCAGCATTTCAAAGTGGGAAGAAGATGAATAAATGGCTGACATCAGTTCTGGGAACCAACCATCTTTGGGACCTTCCAGCTGCAGGCAGATGTACATGCCCTCTGCGGCAAGCCCGAGAAGCTTTTTCCGCTCAATCCCAGAGCGACCAGCTTTGAGCAGCCACGTGCACACGCCAAGAAGCAGATCTGAGATAGATAATGTCGCTGGATGGGTCCTCAGAGCTGTGCTAGGCCATGAGTTCAGCTTTGGCACAGACTGAGTGGGCAGGGCATGGGGCAGCACTGGGGGGAGAGGGAGGAATTGAGGCATAAAAACGTTTAGGGTCTCAGTTGGCATCTTCACAAGAATCAAACTGATCCAGGGAAATCAGGCCGGTGCCCGTCTTGCAAGACAATGCTTCTTCCCTCGCAAACTCCTGCTAGAAGTGCCATCCATACTAGGATTCCTGGCTCTGTAATTAACCCGTGGAACTCCTTTCCACAGGCTTGCACTAGGGCCAGGAGTTTAGCAGGATTAATGAAAGACTAGACAAATGAGCACAAATGCCAGTGTGTTAGACAGGGAAAGACATTCAGGAAGGATTGGCTCCTTGATGCTAACTGACAGCAGCACGAGATTAAGGAAAAGTTTCTGCTGGGGGACATTTTATTTCAAGACTATCCATCGGGGTGTTCTCAACCTGAGCTGCTGACAGAGACAGGCTACGGGGCTAGTTACAGTACTGTCTGTCTGTGGCAATTCTTGCATCGGTATTGCTGGAGCAAGGCAGAGGCGTAGCCTTGAGCTCCAACTCCTCCACCTGGGAAGTCCACATGTATGCAGGTCTTGTGAGTCAAGTTTCTCTGTGTGTGCTGTAAAAACTGCATTGCAGCATGAGTGGAGATCCACACCCACACCCACACCCACATGGAAACGTGCTTTGAGGCACGCGCAAAGAAGAGGCTGTGGTTAGGGAATATTAGCCTGAGTCTGACACAGCTGTTCTGCCACAGACTTCCTGTGCGGTATGAGGCAAGTCACTTCATCTCTTATCCCTATTGCAAAAAATGGGGATAGCCATTTTATGAGCAACTAGGACCAGGGAATGGCTGTCACTGGATGTTTTTAAAGTGCAGCTACACGAGCACTTGGATAGGATGGTTGTGACCTGATTGATCCCACCTCGAGCAGGGACTGGGATGAAATGACCTCCTTTCCAGCGCTATTATTCCAACTCAGCTCTTGTGTGGCACAAAAGCTGCTGCAGGTAGCGTGGGACTATGGGACGAGGAGCCACCGAACTACCTTTGAAAGCGGGTTGCACGTTTGCTGTCTTGCTCAGACATCCCCCTTTCTAATCAGTGGTGCCTAGCAAAGTGTGCCCCACCGGGTTGTGGCTGGAGGTCTTCCCTTGCTTCAATCCCCCATGCCAGAGGAGGGTTTTGTCTGGGTGAATGCCCTAGCCATAGGACTATTGTTTGCCTGAACGGGGCTGAAGCCTGGCCCTATTCGCTCCCCATTGTTCTGCTGTTGCTAAAGGTGCTCCGATGGAATCAAACCCCTTTTGTCCGGGGCTGAATGAGCTGTTTTGTTCCATCTGTCTGACCCAAACTCGGGCCGGTTTTGTGTTGTGTTTCCATTGTTGGTTGTTTTTCAGTTGCCTGGACTGAAGGGAACATTCACTGTTTGCACGGGCTCCTGTTGCTGACCCACCGGAGCCGAGGGGAACGGTGCCCCGCTTGCCCAGGGATGGTGGAGGCATCTGTCTGTGTGCAATACATGCAGCGGGGGTGGAAATGAAGAGGAAATCCCCAACGCGGTGCAAACCGGACCAGTGGTCGACGGTCAGTGGGCTCTTCATGATGAGCCAGGAGGGGGGATATAGTGGGTATCTCCTTCCCCTTATCCAGCCTAGCCCCATAACTGCAGCATTTATAGTGTCCCCCTCCTACCTTATAACTAACACATAGCAACGCAAGGGTTAAAGACAGCGAAGCATCCTGAAAGGAGGTGGTCCAAAACAGCCGGACCAGGCTTGGATTGTTTCTGTGCGCCGTTACCCTGGTGATGGACTGTGCAAGGACCCAGCCAGGCCAAGGAGGACAGCTCCCGCCTTTGCAAAGGGGGAGAGAGTTGGGTGGAAGAGGCTGAGCTCTAATTGGACCGTGGGAGAGATCAGGCGATGTCTGGCTGCAAGATGCAAAGCGAGTTGGAGAAGAGAAGCCGCTCGCCTCGGGAGGAGGAAGAGGTGGAGGAGGGGTTTGAATGCAGGGAAGGTGCAGATGGCAGAATGGCACGGCTTAGCATACGCCCTGGCCTAAAGAAGGGGCAATCTTTAAAGCCAGAGCTTTCCCTTTCAAAGGAGTCCTGGGCAGGATAAAATGCACCAGCCTCTGCCCTCCCTGGGAGTGAATAAAATCCACTTCTTCAGCCACACTCTGGGCTCCTGCCATGTGTCCCAACAGGTCAGCGCTTGCAGGCTCAGAAGCAAGTGCCCGGGCACTGAAAGCTAATTTTCCGACCGGGCAGTTTCTTTGCAGGAGGCTCTGGTTGCTACCTGTATTTCCCAGCTGTCCTAGCCTTTTACCTGGTGCTCAGTGCAGCCAGTCGTAGCATTTTGATATGTAAAAATCCCATTAGGCAGTGGAAAGTTGTCTGTTCAGCACTACTCATTATTCAACACCTCATTCCCAGCTGTGGCTCCTACAAAGCAGGGTTCCCAGGTTTTATCCATAAGGCTCAGAGAAAACAGCACCTGCTGTGCTATTTGCTGCATCTCAGACCGGCTCTCAACGGGCGACTGGTTAAGGTCCCTAGTAACAGTCACTGTGATTGCCGACATGGAAACGTATCATTAGGGGCGAATGAAATGCAATAGCCCCTTAAAGCAATTGAGCCGGTGGATGTAAGGAGCAGCCCAGGACCATGTGATGAACCATTTTCCTGTAATACGGGCCAGCAGGTGCTTCCCAGACCTCTCTGTGAAATAGTGGCAGCACTGCTCCACCTATAACCTCCCACAGCAACATAGAAAAGGTTGAGGCATCTCTGCCTATTATATAGGATCAGCAACTACCAACCAGAGGTGGAAACAGGGCTGCATAAAGCAGAATCTAAGCCTGGAGACAAGCAATGGTGCAGCCAGTGACACCATCTCCCCCACTTCCCTTGAAGAGCGCACTAATCACCAGGCTACAGGGCAGTAGTTTTTGAACCTGTGGTCTGCAGACCTCTTGGCATCCGCAGGCTATGTCTAGGGGGTCTGCGAAGAACGACGATGATCAATCGGTAGCGTGAATACTCACACTTGCAATTCAAAGGGGTCCACACCTCCATTTGAATTTTTTTTTTTAGGGGTCCACAAATGGAAAAAGGTTGAAAACCACTGCTAGGGGATTTCAGGAGGCAAGTGCGTCTCTCAGTCCTTCTTTCTGAAGGTGGCTCATGTTGCAGGGGAAGACCTGGGTCCCAGCTCCCGATGGGGTGAATATGGCGCTGTGCTTTTATACAAAGCAGAACAGCTGCAGCATAACTGAGATGACTCACATCCTCCCCTCCCCACCCTGAAAACATAATAGCTTGTTGGTGACATTATCCGGGAAGGTAGGAGCTGCAGAGCCGAGACCCTTCAGCACAGAAGGGATTTGAGCCCGAGTGCCTTCCCATTTAAGGTAATACTCTCATCATGAGACTATTCAGGAAAAGGTGTCCCTTCTGCTGACTGCGGAGGATCCATCCGAGTTGGTTATCCCAAGTAGAGGGAGGCATCTCCCTGTGGGTTGAAATTAGACACTGCCTTGCCTTTGTGTTTCCTGCTGGGGTGGGTGGTACAGAAGGTGCCTCTCGGGGATCCCATTCTCTTGTGCTGCACTGATAATGCAGATGGCCTGGTTGCCTAACTTAGCAACCTGCTGTCCAGCGGGATTACACAGACCCAAGGATTTGGTGCGAGACTGTCTAGGGTTGCAATACCTGCATCCTTTGCTGGATCTGGCTCTAGGTGACCTGCCACCTTTTTTGTAGGGTGGGGGTCAAATAGGTCCAAAACAGGCCAAAGGCATAATAAGCTCATAGGTAGGTCTTGTCTTTGAGTTTGTAGACAAGTTAGTTACAAATACAGATGTGGGAAAATAAACTCACCTCAAATGAGCCACTGATCTCAGTCTGGTTCTAAGCAGAAAAATCCCTTTGAGACATTTGGGTTCTTTGCATGAGGGAATCACTGGGTGGCAGACCTAGGCGGCTCAGTATAAGCTTCCCCAATGTACACCTAATCTGACCTTGAGGAATAAGCATTGCTTAAAGTCCAAAGACTACATGGACCTTGTAGCATGGTGGCCCTTGCAGAGCTGAGTAGATCTTTATTGGGAAAGTTTATATGAAGGCCCCACTGCCCTACTGCATTTGGATAAAGAGACGGCTTCAGCCTGTGAGATTTTTCTGGACACAAGATCAATGTTAAATTCATATTAAAATCCACGAGAGTGGATAAAACTCTACCAACTGAAGACGTTAGTATTGTATTTAGAAAGCCTGGGTATGAACAGAAATGATCATTTGGAAGAAAGAACGGGAACACGCACAGCCAAGACTCCAGATGCAACTTAAAACCCCACAAGTAAGCCTGTGATTTTGGTTACTAAAGGGATGTATTTCCAAAGCTGGGCCTTGTTGTTGACTGCTGAATCTGCCAAACCAGCCAAGTCAGCATCAATATAAAGAAAACCAGCAGTTGGCCAAGGGTGATCCAATCCAAATTTCCAAGTATCACCATGCATGATATGCTCTCTGAAGTCAGATGCAGATGTGTGGACAGAACTGGCATACTCAAAGGGGCAGAGCCGGCTAGTTTTTTGTCTGTGAAGGGACATTAACTCCAAAACTTCTAAAAAAAACACATTGTCCTTACAACGCTCTTGACAGAAGACTTCCAGGAAGGGGGCAACATGGAATTTGCTTCTTGTTATATCTCATCCTGAAGCCCTCCCCTCTCACAGATAAATCCTACAGGATTTAATAGTGAACCCCGAATACTAGTACAGAAAGATGTACAGAAAAGATCTCATGGTTTGCTCAGTGGGCTGGAGCAGATTTATCACTGATGTTGCACCAGCTAAGTATCAACCTTTGTAGAACTAAAGAGTCATTTCTGGAGAATTGCATTAAATGTCTATATGGCTCTATTGGTTTCTTTGCTTTATATTTCTGTCAGTGTTTTCTATCTGAGGATGCCAACTATGTAGGGCTAGAGTCTGATATGCCAACTCATCTTAAGTAGCATTGGTCTCAGAAAGCAAGATGTTATAATAACCCAGAACACAGATATTTCAAGTGTGTCTAAGCACATACCACCAAGATATCAGGTTCCACCACTAACCCTGAACACAGATTTATTTCAAGCATATCTAACTACAGATACCACCAAGAAGACCAGCCTTAAATCTTCTTCCATTAGCTTGTTTCTTTCCAGGACTTGGCCTGTTGTGTAGACACTGGTCTTCTAAGTTGTCCAAGATAAGAAACGTCCAACTGAGCCCATTACATAAACTTCAAGTTTGTAATAGCTGAATATCAATGGAAGAAAAAAAAATCACAGGACTATAATAAGATGTTTTCAAGAGTCAAGTTTAGAGCTGGCTGAAGACTAGGGTTTTCGGTTTACCAGTAATATTTTCTTTTTAATTGGTTTCAGTTCAAATTTCTGGGATCCAGAAGCTCCTGACCTTTCTGTAACTGCTCAGAAAAATAAAAATTAGTTTCAGCTTCAGTGCTCGTAGCAGCAGGGACAAAACTCTCTTGCCGATCCTAAACCATGTCCTTATCAGCATAGCAGACTGCATCCATATACATCCAGAAAGACGGAGCTTTGAATGCAGATAGAAATTGTTGTAGTATTTTGGCTGGTGCAGAAGCTTGTTTAGAAACTGAGCTGCATTAGACATACCCTAGACAGACAGGACAAAACACAGAAGTCTGTCCGTCTAGGCCGGTATTTCTAAGACACCCGTCCCCATGCTAGCCAAACTGCATAGATAGATGGATGTGCTCATGAATGTGTCAGTCCATAAAAGAGATTTTATTTCAGCATGGGACGCTTTCGGGGGAGGAGGGGGTGGGGGTAGAAATAAGAGGGAAAAGACTGATCTGCTGCCTGATTCAGAAATGTGACAGCATTTCATGCTAGTGAGTGAGTGAGTGTGTGTGTGTGTGTGTGTGTACACACATACACATGCTGCTGTGGGTGGGTGTGAGTGCTGAGTCGCCGTGTCTGGAATGCAGGCCAGTGCCATTCATGTTCTGGAATGCGGAGCACCATCGCATGCCTGTGTCTGAATTCCCGAAGCCCAGAGTCTCCGTGTGCTCATGAGTTTGCAGGGCAGCACTACAGTATGTCTCTGAGATATGCTAATTGCTTCTTCCCAATGGCAGGAAGAAGATGCCCTATTATGAGATGTTAGCTCCCCTCCTCCCTTACACCCCTATCCTGCACGTACACATTGGAGTGCTGCTTTCTTTGAAGTTCCCTCACTCGTGGTGAGGTTTATGCTGCCTCTCTCATAATACCCATTGCCCCCTGGTGAGTGCCAGGAACCACAGCTGGGGACTGACACTGGGGAAAATTAAGTACGGCAAGGCTGTGAGCCAGCCAGACTCAGAAGAATGGCTGATTGCCACAGCTGAACAGCTGGGTCGCCTGTGCAAGGCTGACTCTGTGGGAGGGCTATACCTGAGAGTGAGTTTTCCCCATTTCATTTGGAGTCACCTTTTCGGTGCATGGAAAATGTGTCGGCTGGGCAGCTCTAAAATCCTTTAGTTAATACAGACCTGCAGCACAGGCAGGGCACTGACACTTTGTATTACTATGCCAACCTGTCTCTGGGCCAATTCAGAGGGAAATTCATTCTCCGGCTCATTCTATCCCTGTCACTTCGGCTGAGCTAACGCTAAATGTTAGCGTGTTGTTGGATGCCTGCTAGCAACTGAATAGAGAAAACGTATTTTGCCTAGGCTAATGGATTGCTGTAATGATCTTTATATCAGTGGTTCACTTGCAGGTTTGGAATTGAAGACAAGTTCATGTCTATTTAATGTTTGCAGTTAACACCTGGGTATATTTTACTGGATTTTATTTTGTGTTGTTGCTTATTAGAACTAAAATTGGTCTCAGTTCACTGTTGTTCAACTCTCAGGTGAACCCTTTAAACTGGCAAATATTTGCAGTCCATGTGCTTCTTTGAATGTCTCATTCAACTGCAAGATCTGTGGGACTCACTGCTGCAGGAATCTGAGCCCAGTGGTCTAGGCAGGGTGTTTAAAAGACAGGAGAGCTTTAAGTTCAAGTAATTCACGTTCAGATATGGGCAGCCCATGTGAATGCTTTAGGACAGGAACTGACTGCTGCAGAGATCAAGAGGAATTTCCCCCCTTAAAGCAGAATTGTACTATTGCATTTATTTTGATGGGTTGCAGAGAACTTGGATTCCCCTCTCTGAAATATAGGGTGTGATCATTTCTATCAAGTAGAGATTAATTTTACTAGCAATTGTATTGCCATTCGGGAACCTGATGTCAATGGGCCCAAGTCCTATGAAATGCTTTTACCCAAGGGCTATGCCTTACAACCACGAACAGACTAAAATCATTCACAGTAGGAAAAATTTAGACTCAAGAGCTTCTGTAGTCAGGCCTCCAACTTTCCCTTTGAGACTTTCCTATAATTAGACAGTTATATCCAAATAATTGTCACCACTGGTTAAGATGCATGAGGATCTTGTATGCCTGATGAGGTTAGGCTGCAGTACAGTCAGATGTATTCCCAAAGAGAAATCTAGCCTTGTTTTATTTAAACTAATTTTCAGAAAGGTCAGGTACAATGACACAAAGATCCAGTCAAATCACCTTCACTGAGTCACTGGTACAGACATGCAACATTAGGAGACAGACTTTTCCTTGCCCTTAAACTGCTATTATCTACAGCTTTTCAATCCAAAGGGAGATGAGCTACGTCTCAGTGGGAATGAAGCATATATTACTACATCATCATATGCTGAAGGAGTTACTATATGATAGGATGAAGGCTCTATCCCTGCTCCCATACCTGCTCCCCTTTTATGACAAAATGCCCCCTTTATTCAATTGCTCAGTTAATCAATCAATCAACTCTGCTTGATTTAAATGAACTTTGGAGTGAGCCCTAAAATGAGATAGGAATTTTTCATTGGGAAACGTCAAAATTGGTCCATTCCCACAAAAGCCTGCAGGTTTAACTTGATAACACTTTCCTTAGGTCTGGAATGGAATTTTTATCCAAACCAGGAAGCAAGAAAGCACAAAATAGTCAATGGGCCAGAACATGGAGAGCTCACTAGGGATATAGAAGACTGATATTCAAGTTCATTATCTGATTCAACCATAGCAGGGACATGAATCATGGTCTCCCTTATGTGAGGTGACTGTCCCACTCTATGGGCTGTTTGCCATTCAGGGAGTTTTTTTGTTTTCTGTTTTTTTTTTATGAATGAAAGTATTGAAAGGTCTTAGTTCTTCCCTGATGTGGACTGGGAAAAAATGTGGACCTCTTGATATTCCCATGAGACAGCAAAACCGCTTCTCAGCTTGTTCCAGGTATAGTACGTTGAACTAACTATTTTAATTAGCAAAGGCTCATGTGAAGACCTTCTTCTCCACTGCCAATCCTCAAAGGGTGCACAAAGAGCCACACTGTTGAGATTCAGCTCCAACCAAATCAAAGTGAAACCAGGTCATGGCAGTTACGTTTCACTCATTTTGGGTGGAAACCATAATGCATGAGGAACTGCAAGCTTCACATGGCTCTGATGAGGAATCATAAACCAAGTTCACTCATAACTAGAGGCAGGTTCTGGTATGCAACGAAAGCCAGAAAAACAGCTCGTTTCCTGCTCCTTGCTGAGAGGCCTGTTTTATAACGACAGGCACTGACATCTTGTTGAAATGTGAGCATGCACAATCTAACTTAGCCTGCCCCACTGCCTCTGATGTTTTCGCGAGCTACAATCTGAGCACGAGTTGACTCATTTCAATGGTCATTCGAGTGATTCCAGGATGCTTAGGTTTTTCTGTGGCATTTCTACCCCTGGTCTCTGAGCACATATACATGCACATTTTCTATTGATTTTCTATTAGTTTAGTGGCTTGCTTGATAAAGTGCTCTGCTTTATATGCCATATGATAATTGCACATTGTAATAAATAACAAACACAGACTTTTGACCACATGTCACTGAAACTAGAAATGAAGCCGAGCCAAGGATAGATTTGGGACCACCCTGCTGGACTCTAGTGGTCTGGTTGGGCCCATTACAAAGTGAGGGTCCTAATCTAGGGCTGTGCAAAATTTTGACGTGTATTTCATTTCAAGGTTGTGTCAACACGTTTTGAGCTCGAAACAGCAAAATCAAAATGAAACAAAAGGCTTTGAAACAGCTTCAAAACAAAATGAGGGCATTTGAAATGTTTCAAAAGTTTTGAAACTTTTTGAGCTTTGAAGCCGGGCTTGCTTGTAGCCAAAGATAAACTAAGGAGAGGGATGGGGAAGAGGTGGGGAAGGACTGCTCTGATACCGACTGTGTAGCTGGCCAGTGAATGTGATCCTTCCCTGAGGTCCCTTCCAATCCCAGTGTTCTGGGGACGGGACAGAAAAACAGCATAAAAAGCATTGTTTGAACGAAGCTTTCTCTGTGCCTTCACACTTACAAGAGGCAGACAAGGTTCCTTGGATGAATCTGATATCTTTTATTAGACTTACAGGTAACACGAGTTTTGCTCTGAACAGGTTGAGGTGCAGCTTTCCAGAAATTCCTGAACCTACCTCCTTGAAACTTGAAAGGCTTTGTGGCCTCAGCAGGGGCTACCTTGGGGGTGTGATCCAGAGGAAAATTTCTCCCTAGCCCCAAATTGGCAAACAGGCTAATCCCATGTGTAAGCAAGGCCATTCAGCTGATCGCTTCTGATGTTACTGAGGACCATTAAGAGCACAAAAACATTCAAGGCAATCTCCACCTCTAGCATGGACCAACGCTCACCCGCCACACTCCCAAAAAGCTCCAGAAGCCAAATGATGCATTGAAAGTGGGGTGGGGGGTAAGACTTCTGGCATTTGTAAAATCTGAATGATAAACTCTCTCCTTGCAAGGGAGTCTAAACATCCCTGCACATAAATGCAGAGTAAGCTGCAGCTGCCAAGGAGCTACTTCTGACTTTATCAGAGGGTTGTAAGAAAAAGAAGGAGTATTTCATTCCACCAGCTGGCTGATAGAGTAAAGGGATGTGCAGCATGAAAAGGGGAGGCGTGAAGGATTGAGACTGCCGCAGATGCACACAGGAGACAGGCGGGGAATCCATGGCCTTGTTGTGATGTGGCCACTTATAAAATGGTTCAGATGAAAAATATATTAAAAATTTACCCACACTACCAGAAGAAGGGGGAGGGAGGTGAGAATAGGAGACCAGGAGTCAACACTTATCAGTTCCATTCTCATCTCTACCACTGATTCTTTTCATCACTCAAAAGCCAGACATGGGCACGTCTACACATGTGCTTTAAGGTGCATTTTAATGTGCATTACAATGCCACAAAAAAAGTGGGCTCCTATAGATATGCGGGGAACCTGCTCCAATGCGCTGGAAATCCAGTGCGTCGGATCAGACTCGATTAATTGTGTCAGCCGGACCACAGACATCGATGCACTCTGGCAGCCATCAGTGTCACGCGTATCAGTGTCCCTCCCTGTAGGTCCCTGCACCGAAAAAATGGCAGCAGTGCGCTTTGAAATAAAACACATTTGATGAGCATTAATTCAAAGCACCTTGCCACCATTTTTTCAACATGGGGATGCATAGGGACATTGATATATGTGACGTGCAGGTGATTTTAATTAGCACGGCCTGCTAATTAAACCACTTAGTGCTGTCTTCCACAACATACACAAAAATGCTTTTTGCTACTGTGAATTAAAATAGGCAAATGTGCCTTTTCCTAATTCCTCACAATGGAGGTATTACATTTAATGCACATTAGCAAAAGCGCATTAATGAATGTGTAGATGCACCCATTTTTAGTCTTTGTGCCTCAGTTTAGCTATCTACAAGACAGGTATAATGCTTCTTACCTTCCAACAGAGTTCTTATAAGAGTCACATTTGTTTCCTGGCACATTTCAAGCTTTTGCTACTGATCTATGAAGCTCTGTGTGGATAGGATCGGCTTTACCTTACTCCTGGCTTATATCTTGTCTTTTGACCAGAGATTATTCTGCTGCTTCTCTGCTCAGATGTGAAGGAAATCACCTACACAATGGTCAAGGCTTGCAGAAAGGTTCCCTTTTCTTTATCTTGATAAGAATACTTGTTGCAAAGCTCTAGAACAAGGCTTGGCTTTAAAACTGGAGGATCATATTACTCTCAGCAAAATTCAAAGTCAAATGGGCGATTATCCGAGTTCATTGTCTGGAGGATGGAGTGATGTGACAGTTACCTTGCGTCATTGGTATTTAGTCTGAGTAATGCTAAGAGAATGTACAAGGAGCTGAAGAAGTGTGGGGGCAAAGGATGTGTGGTATACTCATGAGTGCATCACAGCCCTTTAGCAAATGTTGGGGCCATCTGAAATACCTACAGCTGTTATTCTGAACATGGAGGGGAGGAGGAGGCAGCTTCCTTGAAGTCCTCTCCTGCTGGTCTCCCTTGTTTTAGAGCCCACACTGCTTGTACGAGCTGTTTAAGAGAGTTACCATTTTAAGGTACTGATTAAAAACTATCCAGGGATCATTCTGTACTATATACTATTGTGAGGTGTGTAGATCCTCCAAACTGGTCAGGAGACCTCTAGGAAAGTAATAAAAGGGGCAAACTAGAGTGGGGTCAAGGTGTGTGAAGATGGTGGGGTGCTGTTCTTGGAGCACCTCAACACCAGAAAGTGTCGATACCCTTGCTTTCTGGAAGCAGGAGAGAGAATCAGCACACGCTTTCAGCTTGGGCACATAAGATTACTCTGCTAGCACGAGGAATCACACAGCAATGCCATTGCTTGGTCTCCCAAGTTGCCATCTTGACTTTGATGTCGCAAGGTCCTGAAGGGTGAAGGTGAAAACTCCTTTTTACCTTAAGCTTCTTTTTCATTTTCAATGGTGGGGATGTGCCCCCATTATTATCTTTCCTTTAATTCTTTTGAGCTACAAGTGGGAACATGTGTGATGCAATGTTAGGGTTCAGAACAGCACTGATAAATTGGAGAAATGATCCAAAATTAACTGGATAAAATTCAGTAGAGGGCAAGCTCAGAGTCCTGCACTTAGGAGGAACAGTCAAATGCACAAATATTGTTAGGACCTCCAGGATTTGAACCCAGAGCAGCCAAGTCAACAGTAAAGTTCATGGCACCACTAGGTAGCTCATCAGATACCAGCCACTAGTTTCTCTCATGAAGAGACTGATGAAGAGTCAGATGACCAGGAAGAGCCTATGGGAATGGCAACCCCCTGACAGGGGGACTATAAAACCCCGCCAACTTCCTGAGGGACTTGTCTCAGCAACAAATGTGCTTCTTGGATCTCTAGCCTTGCTCCAGCCTGACTCCAGCCCTGTCCCTGCCTGATTGTAGCCCTACCACTGTCCCAGTCCCTGCCTCTGATACATGTTGGGATCTCCCACCATCTGCTCCAACCATGATACTGCCTCAACCTCGACTTGATGACTCAAACTTCAGTGTGTGCCTTGTGTGACCCCAGCCTGCTTACAGTAACTTGCTAAGGGCCTGCCCACACCCTGATCCATCCTGACAAATGCAGACTGGGGAATGACCAACAAGGCTGCAGTACTGCATAAAAGGGCCCGGGGGTTACAGTGGATTACAAATTAAATGAGTCAACAGTGTGCCCCTGTTGCGAAGACATAACCAACAGCATGCTGGGCAGTATCAGCAGAAGTGCTGCCTACAAGTCATGGAAAGTGATTTTTCTAGTATGTTCAGCACTGGTGAAGCCTCACTTGAAATACTGTGTCCAGTTCTGAGGTCTGGGAAACATGATTTGTAAAGAAAAGCTGAATGAACTGGGATTGTTTAGTTTGGAGAAGGGAGAGCTGTGATAACAGTCTTCAAATGCTTGCAGAGTGGTTACAGAGAGGATGGAGATAGACTATTTTCCCTGACCACAGGGGACATGATGAGAAGCAGCAGTCTCAAATGGTAGTAAGAGAAATTTAGGTTGGATATTAGGAAGAACTTCCGAACTATGTGGGTGGTCAAGCATTGGGACATGCTACCTTGAGAGGTTGTGTAACCTCCATCCTTGGAAGCTTTTAAGAGCAGATTAAACAAATATTTGTCTGGAATTGTTTAGACACAGACAATCCTGCTTTGAGCAGGGGGATGGATTAGATGACCTAATGAGGTCTTTCCTATGATCACCTTCAGGTCTGCTTGGGTTCTGTGAAAATGTTAGTAAAATCACGTAGTGTCCTATAAGAGGAAGTGAGAACTGCTGACTTGTATACTATCAAGTTGCATAAACAGATAGGGGTCTGTAACAGGGAGCTGGCTCTGGTCCCTGTTCCGGGCGAGAAACGCTGGTGGGGCAGGGTCAGAGGGCAGACTTACCTGGAAAAACCCAGTGGGGCTGCACGACCACCAGAACACCCAGGAAAAGGGTCCATGTGCAGTCCAGGGCAAAGGAGCATGCTTCTGGTTGCATACAGTCATGTGTGGAGGGAGCCAGATCTTATTGGTCTCAGAGAGTTCTGGCCAGCTCAAAAGTAAGGAGTTGGTGCATGCTACCCGCAAAAAGGGGAACGCATGGCACGTTTTGGAAACACCATGCATGCCATGTGGAGACATGGAACCAGGACTCCCAAATGCAGCATGGGAGTCCAGGGAGGTTACCCAGGAGGATGGGGAAAGCTTCGGCCCAGGCCAGCGAGCTGCTTCCAGGGAGGTAATGAATTTGAGTGAGTAGTACTGGACTGCTGATAAAATGATGGAAGGATCCTATATGTTTGGTGCATCATGCATTGATTAGACAGAGAGAGAACAGAACAATTAATGGAATTAGTATGAAGAATAAAGACTGGTAAATTCAAGGATAACTAACTGATCCTCAGTGAATCTAGGGAGACTGATGAATTCATTGATGATTAATTACTCAGCCATGTATCGGGTGAGATGTTGGAATTCAGCAAGAATTAATTGAGGAATTCCTGGATAATTAATTGATCTTTTGTGAATCAACGGAGGCTGCTGATTTCACTAACTTCCTGTGGATCGAGTGAAACTGGGATTCAGTGACAAGCTGATCTTCTGACATACAAAATGGGGACTGTTGAATTCATTGATAAGTAATTGAGATGCTGTGCACCACAGGAGACCTTGAACTTTATTTGTGTTTGACTGACTTTCCATTACATTGGGGAATAAAGTAAGCAGTGACCAACCTTTAACTAGACCACGGACTGATTGAGGTACCCTAAAAAGGCTTGGGGGCAGCAGACCAAGTGGCAATTGCTGACTGAGGGGTTCAGAATCCTAGAGGTAAGGCTACAAATTTGGATACCTGGCCAGGAGTATTAAGGAGTGGAGTGCAGGGGTGGAAGGAGCCCTGCGAAGAGGATGGCCCTCATTCAGGTGGATCTTTGCCCTCCTCTCAACATCTCACCTGCTTTTAATTGCCTTAAAAACAAGGCGTGGTAGGCAAGATCAAAGGGAAGTGGAGGTGAAGACCTGATATATCTGAACCAGAGAGGTGGTCCCTGTGGCACCCTCCTATATTGGTGCATTAGCTGGGTAGTGAAGCGAGATCATCTCTGTGACAGGGCACCTGCAGTGTCTGCCACTTTGAGGTTTTGGGGTGCCAGTGGAGCAGCCGGAAGGTTGGTTCTGGCCTCATCAAGGCTAGCACATGACCCTGGCAGGACCCTGGGGTTGGCTGGGGGCTCCATTTTAACCCAGGCCCTTAGCTCAGATGGCTGCTTCTCTCTCTGAGTAGGCAAAGAGGCAACATCAGGCTGAGCTGCTCCTGGAACACCTTGGAGGTAAGGGCAGGAGCTATGGGGATGATTTGGAGGTTCCTGGTCCTGAGCATGGTCTAAAACTGCACCTTGCCAGGGATGGGTGATCTTGTGGGGCTGTTCATGTCAGAACAGTCCCCAAGAAATGCCAGGTCAGTTACCTCCCTGGTGAAAGGTGAGGAGGAGCACCTGAAAACCCCAGCCCCCACCTATGAGTGGGTTAGCTGCACCAGAGAAGAGTAGGCCAGGCAGGCCCAGACTGTTAAGGGGGCTGCCTGAGTGTAGGGGCCAGGCACGGCGGTAGCCACCTGAGCCCACGGGGTGGAAGATCCAAGAGTTAGGGACCAGGTATGGTGGCAGCCACCTGAGCCCCACAGGGTCAAAGACCCCAGTGGCTTAGAGAGGGACTGAGCATGTGGAGCAGCCCAGAGAGGGGGCCAGAGCGTAGAGTGGCCCAGTTGAGGGGCTGTGAGATGAGTGGCCCTGGGGAGAGGGCAGAATTACCTAATAGAGAATGCAGAATTACCAAATGAGGAAACAGAATTACTGGATAAGATAATGCTTGATTACTGGATGTGACAAGGTAGACTTACTTAAGCATTGCTAAAGGCCTGATGTGTGCCACCTGACTGGAGGTCGAGTGCTAGGCCACATATGTGAAGGCCCGGTGTGAGCCACAGGTTGGAGGCCGGGCCCTAGGCCAGATATAGAAGGCCTGGTGTGTGCACCAGAAGGGAGGCCAGGTGGTAGGCCTAGAAACATCAGTGAGACATGGAACACATGTAAGGCAGGTTGGAGTGTGTACCAAGGCCTTTGGTATCAAGGGGGTGAGCAATGGGCAGCCTCCTGCCTTAGAAACAGCAATCTTATTTATTTCTATCAAGGCGTGGCAGCAGCAAGGCAGAGGTTTAGCCCTGAACAGGCAGGTGGCTGGCACTGAGACCTGACCTTAAAAAGCCAGCCTGTTACAGACCCATAGAAAGGAGAAGAAATAATACAAAATGGATGAGAGCCCAACTATGACCACGTTAGGGATGCCGCAAGCTTGGTAACAAGTCCATGGACTGGTGCTACAACTGTTACAAGGTCAACAAGCACAGATGGGAGAACTGGTTTGGGTGAGGACAAAGGAAGCGGAGGCACAGATCATGCTGCTAAATCAGCAACAGGAGTTAAGCAAGAAGATTGAAGCCCAAAATTGGCATCAATTTGTGCTACTGAAGGGCTTCAGATGCCAAAGATGACAACTGGTAATGATGTTGAGGCTTATCTAGAGTGATCTGAGAGCAGCATTGTTGGCTGGGTGGGACAGAGTGCAGTGGGCTAGCCAATTAGGACCCCTGTTAATAGGCCCTGCCCAGGTGGCTTACAGAGCCCTATCTAGAGTGGAGGCAAGTGATTATGGAAAGGTAAAGACTATGATATTGTATCAATTGGAAATATCACCCAATTACTACTGACAACGGTTTAGGGCCAAAAAGAAGCAGGAGGAGAGACAACCCTGACTCCTGGCCCAGGTGTTGAAGGATCTGTTAGAAAGGTGGGTCCAGCCAGAAGAAAGGACCTTAAGGGAGGTGTTGGATCTCTTCATGTTAGAGCAATTTCTTATAGATTTAGAAGACGACACTCAGAGGTAGGTTTGGAGGCATCAGCCTCAGACCACAAAGGAGCCCTATGTCTGGCGGAGGCCTTCACCTTCACTTTCCTTGCCCTATCCTGTGTCATTCAATTCACCTCATCGGGGCAGGTACTGTCCTCACCATCCTTTTCTTGCAGGTCTCACTTTCAGTGGAGTTGCCCCAGAGTCAACCCCAAATGTTATGAAGCTTGGGCTCCAGAGGAGTTGTTTGCTACTGGTGTGAAGCCCA
The DNA here is from genome assembly GCF_000455745.1 of Alligator sinensis. Taxonomy (NCBI): domain Eukaryota; kingdom Metazoa; phylum Chordata; order Crocodylia; family Alligatoridae; genus Alligator; species Alligator sinensis. The sequence goes on along the minus strand of NW_005841853.1, from coordinate 3,923,062 downwards.
AGGGCACAAGGCCTGATGTTATCTGCAGAGAGTGCATGGGCACCCATGGGAAGAAGCCTATCAAAAGCAGAGTGAACAAACCCCAGAAGAGAAAATGGATTGCAGTTTTGGATGACAAAGGGGACTGACACAGGTCCTAAAACCCATGGTAGATGCCACATTGGGGGCCTTACTATCCATTGTCATTGATTCTGTTTGTGCTCAGACAGTAATGAAGGCACACTTGGAACCACCACAACTGAGTGAAGAGGACACCCCTCTCAGCATGCTGTACATGAATGGAGAGACGTTTACATATTGGAGGTGGCATCTACCACTGACTATAATGGGTTGAACTGAGGAATTACCAGTAGTGATAGCCTAAAGACTGCCCTGCCTCATGCTTCTAGGATGAGACTGGTCCCATTTCCATGTGGTGACCAAGCCAGTCCTTGGGAGAAAAATGAAGAACAAAAGAAAAGAAGGGACGGAGAGCATACAAATTGAGGGGCTAACTGGTGATGATCCGGGTCTGGTGATGGAGGAAGAACTGGAAGTGGTAGAGTTAGGTCACATCATTGGAGAGGGACAGTTCCAAGAAGAGGAACCCATTTTTCATTGTGTGTATGAAGGGGGAATAGCAAAGAGAGACAAGGAGGTGTTGTGCCCGGAGTTAGCCGACTCTTATCCATGCTCTGGAGGTAAGAGACGGCATCCTTTACTGGATAGAATGTGGGTGGGTTGAAGGCGAAGAGGTAGTGCAGGTCTTGGTGCCCCAAAAATACTGACCTGCCTTGCTATGAGTAGCTCATACACTCCCGATAGGTAGACACTTTGGGAGGGATAAAACCAAGCCCTATTTGATGCAGTACAGTGGGTCTACTGGCCAGGGGTGCATAAGAAGGTGGAGAGATTCTATCAGGGGTGCCCAAAGTGCCAGAGGGTCTCTGATATCATGGCCCCTAGGGCCCCTCTGGTATACATGCCAGTTCTAGAAAAGGCCTTCGATAGGATCACTTTGGATATCATATGGCTCTTCCAAAGAGTGCAACTGCTTACCAATTCATCCTAGTCATCCTTGACTATGCTACCAGATATCTTGAGTCAATTCCTCTGAGATCAATTACCATTCCTACAGTAGTGAAAGAATTAATGAACTAGCTCTCTAAAATGGGGATGCCACAAGAAATCTTAACAGATCAGGGGACAAATTTTATGTCCAGGGTATTAAAGGGGGTGCGTGAGATACTGAAGCTAAGACAGCTGCGAGCCTCCACGTACCACCCTCAGGTGGATGGCTTAATAGAGTATTTCAATCAGACTTTAAAGGGGATGATCAGGGCATGCATCCAGGGGGACCCCAAGAAGTAGGATCTGTGCATACTGTCCCTGCTGTTTGCCTTCCAGGAGGCTGAGTAATTAATCATCAATGAATTGATCAGTCTCCTATGATTTGCCAAAGATCAATTAGTTATCCCTGAATTTATCCGTCTTTATCCTCCATACTAATTACATTAATTGGCCTGTTCTCTCTCTCTAATCAATGAATGAGGCATTTAACTCATACAATCTTTCCATCATTTTATCAACAGCCTGGCACTACTCATCCTAATTTTATTACCTCCCCTGGAAGCAGTACCTTCCTTCACACTGGTCAAATTCCCAGGTGGGGCAAATCGCTAGAGATAATTTACAGAAGAGACAGGAGTGTCAGAAGGGATACTATGATACATGAGTGAGGGAAAGGGAATTCCAAGTGGGGGATTGGATCCTGGTGCTACTTTCCAATAACACTAGTAAACTCCTATTGAGATGGCAGGGTCCATTCAGAGTAGGTAGGAGGATGGGCCTTGTGAATTATGAGCGAGTGAGACCAGACAAGTGAAGGGGAATTTGACCAGTGTGAAGTGAGTGCTGTTTCCAGGGGAGGTAATGAATTTAGAGTGAGTAGTGCCAGGTTGTTGATAAAATGATAGAAGGATTGCATGAATTGGGTGCCTCGTGCATTGATTAGAGAGAGAGAACAGGACAATTAATGCAATTAGTGTGAAGAATAAAGACCAATAAATTCAAGGATAATTAATTGATCTTCAGTGAATCATGGGAGACTGATCAATTAATTGATGATTAATTACTCAGCCATGGATTGGGTGGGACAATGAATTAATCAAGAATTAGTTGAGGAATTCCTGGATAAGTAATTGATTTTTTTTGTGAATCAGGGAGGCTGGTGGCTTCACTAATAATTAATTAACCTCCTGTGGATCGAGAGAAACAGGGGGATTCAGTGACAACCAGCTGATCTTCTATTATATGAAATGGGGACTGTTGAATCATTAATAAGTAATTGAGATGCTGTGCACCATGGGAGGTGGTGAATTTCACTGATGTTTGACTGAACTTCCATGGCATTGGGGTATAAAATAGGTGGCAACCAACCTTACTGACTAGACTTCAGACTGATTGAGGTACCCTAAGAAAGGCTTGATGGCAGCAGACCAAGTGGCAATTGCCAACTGAGGGGTTTGGAAACCTAAAGTTAAGGCTACAAATTTGGACACCTGGCCAGGAGTGTTAAGGAGCAGGGTGTAGGGGTGGAAGGAGCCCTGCGAAAAAGATGGCCCTCATCAAAGTGGATCTTTGCCTTCCTCTTAACATCCAACCTCCCTTTAATTTTCTTAATAACAATGTGTGGTAGGCAAGATTGAAGGGAAGTGGAGACCTGGTAGACCCAGACAGGAGAGGTAGTCTGTACTGCACCCTCCTATAGGGTCTGGTGGAAATCTGTGTGGTCGCTAGGCATATGGAAGGTCCAGGAACCACTGAGTGGTTTGCTTTTGATTATGAAACATTCATTCAGTTCAGCTGATTACCTTACCATGAGCAAGATCTTGTAATTGGGGTTTGGAATTAAATAGAAAACTGCTTCCTTAAGTGCCTGGGATTAGTATTTGTGGGAATTGATGACATGTTGTAATTCATTAAATTTTTTGCTTGTTAACGCCATTAATGCGGCTAAATATTAACTCCATTAATAATCTAGTCACACAATATCTTGACAAGTCAGTGACGCAATTCAGTGTCATTTTCATCTGCAGATTTATCAACTATGTTTTGGTTCGTAGTACTGATTGGATCACCGTATTGTCTGATTCTTACTAAGAGTTTATTGCAGCTCTAGTGATGCTTGATTGATTTTTGTTGATTCCTTCAATTTTAATATAATCCAGAAATATATGGGGCAGTTTTTTTAATAAGGAACTTGGAACAGAAATGTGGAGAAGGTGGTAATTTAGCCAAGATATTTCATTAAACTAAACCCTTTACCCCTTTGCTTATGCCACAAATGAAGCACTACAACCTGCCCAACTCCCAGTCTGACCCCTTATCCTGATCTATCTGAAGCTCTTGTTTCTGCTCCCTACACTGTTCTCCCTGCCTGGTCTGCTGCTTTGTTATCTGCTCCCTGCCCTATCTGCCACTGGGCAGACTGCCCCCTTCCCAGTCTGCTGTATGCCATACCAAGAGGCTGCCCATGCAGGATATTCACCTTGCATTATTTATGTAACACGTGCAAAATCCAAACTTTTTTGCTGTGCCACTTTAGATGGGCCCAAGGGTAACCAGTTTCTTTGTGTTGTCACAGCACAGACAACAGCAGAAAAGTTCCTGTGTGCCAAAAAGCTCACAAAGAATAATTTTTACAACTATTTAGTTGGTCTAATAAACTATATTAAATTTACCCAATGAATCTTATCTGCCTAAGTCCTTAGACCAACAGGGCTATAACCAACACACCCTGTGAACCCTCTCTACATCTGACCAGCTGAGGGCTGGATTTGTTCTTGGGGAAGGGTCCTCAGCTCTAGAACTCACTTCCCTGCTGATCATTCAGCATCTGTTGCCCTGTTTTCTCATGGCTTGGTGCTACTACCTACCTGTGCCTTCATCTTGTCATTTCTGTGACTCTGGTAGTTGTACTTCAAGCTTAGTCTTATGGTAGAGAGGAACAAATCAGGCTTTGGGGCTTCCACCCTATGGGGAGATTGGCTTGCAGCCACATACCTTTTGTAGGTGCCCAATCACCTGCAGTTGTAGGTGTTGCAAAAGCCCTTCAAAAATCAGGAGCCCAAGTTAATGGATGGCCTGCACTGATGCCATTTGTCATTACGGTGCTCAGGGTGCAGTCAGAGAGGCCCCAGCAGTCTGTGCGTTATACACACCCAGAGTGTAACAGAGAGTTTGGGGCTCTCAATTACTTCAAGATAAAAGCAGCCCAGCCAGGGAGCTCTGCAGGCTAGGCAGGGGGCAGCAGCTGCTGGTTGTTTGGGCAACAGGACTAACAAGGCAATTAACAGCCAGCCCAGGCAGTCACCTGACCAGAAGCAGGCAGAGCCCTGGGAGTATGTAAGCCTGTGGTTTGGACTGGCAAGCCAGTTTAGCCCTGGTTGCTGCAGGGTTAGGAGCTCCTGCCCAGGAAAAGCACCCAGGGGCACTGGTCAGACCACTTTCCTGCTTGTAGGAAGGCTTGGGTTGAAGGAGTTCACAAGGAACCAGGCTGGGAAGTATGCTGGCCCAAGAGTGAAAGAAGGTTGCCCTCTTAAAGGGACAGAAGGCTGCTTTCTCTGTTATTAGGTTATAGGCTGGGGGCTTATGTTTACTTTATCATTTGTACAGGCAGTTTAAAGTTGGGACTATAGGGGTGGCAGCAGGTCCCATTAGTGCCCAGGGAGTGCTCGACTGCTTTGAACCCTGCCAAGGGCAGGCTCAAGGCTCAAGTAGTTATTGAGCTCAGAGTGGGCAGAGAGAGAAGGTGCAGCCAGACAGGATCCAGGGTCTTGGCAGACAGGGTTTGGGGGCTCGGTGACTGGAAGGGACAGACTGAAACTAGGACCTAGGCTAGAAGGCCTAGTGAGATTAAAGGGGCAGAGGCCGAGGATGCTGAAGCCCCACATAGTGAACAACATCTTTGTAACACCTGTGAGGCATGGGGCGTGGTGAAGGGAAGGATTTGGAGCTGTACAGTTATCCCTTAAGGCTTGAGGTGCCCTTCAATGGCACAGTTACAGAGTGATGCCCACAAGAGACCTAAGGACCAGTGAAGCCTGGTGAAGGGCCTGGGTGCAGACAAAGACTGGCAAGGTCCAGTTGGACTGAGGCCATGCAAAGGCCTGTGGGCAGCATCCCTATTCATTTATATTTCCATCAAGGCGTGGCAGACGAGACAGAAAGCACCCTAGGGATGGAGCGGGACATGGGGGCGGGGTGTCACAGCCACCCCTGGGACCCTAACATGTTACATAGAGCAGTAGATAGCACCTGGCCACCTACATACCTTTATGCAAGTGCCCAGAAACTTTGCAAGAGCAGCGTTTTATAAACCAAAAGGTAGAGAGAAAAAAATTAAATTAATTAAAGAGGCTCATTCCTCAGCTGGGCGTACTGAGGTAGCTTCATTAAACAGAGCTACACTGATGAACACTAGCTATGGATCCAAGCCAACACATCCAAAACACTTTCAGGTGGGTGTTGTTTGTTTGTTTTTTACCTACGCAAAGCTGCAGGATTATTAAAATATAACATGCAGGCAGAGATAACTAAAGTGTGTTCAAATAGCATGTAAAGGGTTAAGTAAATCTGCTGCACCTGCAGGGGCATGCAAAATGCCCCAGAGGGACCAGGGACGGGCAGATACAGCTTTGCTAGCCTGGGGCATGTTTCCCACGGCAGCTCTCCCATCTGGGCTCCTAGCTGCTGCCTTGGGTTCTTTCCTACTCCAGAGATTTTTTGGCTCTGACGCTGAGCAGGGAGAAACTGCCTATGTGACCAACGTCAGGTTTTGCTTCTGCTCATTCCCTTGCAGCCAGGAGCTGAGTCAATATTAGCTCCTGTGATCCAGATGGAGGCTTCTCATCTCTCTCCTCTGCTGCAGGTTCTCTCCTCCCCCAGTGTGAGCCTGACTCATTCTGTCTTTACAGACCTGCTTCTCCCTTATTTATCTGCTGCTTCATCATCCCCTGCCTGCCCAGGGAGGCCCTGCCAGCTGTGCTTTTAGGCAGGGTAGATTGACAACCTGTCTTAGAAATGGGCATGCTCCATCCCCCACCCCCCACCTCCAAACCTGGAGGGCTGGTGAGGAGCCTAAAAACACAGATACTGAGAAGAGCTGTGTGAGCAGGCTGCAATTCAGCACAGGGTGTGAAGTAAGTACAGGGCTCCTGCCCCCTACAGACACAGTAGGGGGTCTTTAGGATCCTGTATTATCTCTGGCATGGCTGGCCCATCTCTATTTATCGGGGTGGGGAAGGTGTTTTAGGGGACATGGACACATACAACACTTAAAATGGTTTTGAATGAGGTTTAAGCAGGTAGACATGGACACCTGATAAGCTTTCTGGAATGGTTTAGTATCCCATAATACATTGCTTCTCAACCCCTGCTCCCTGCTGCAACTGGCCGCTCTGGTACACAGGCAGACTATCCAGCACCCCCAGCCCCCGTTTTTCCTTTCGTTGACCCTTTTTTTTTTTTAATTAAGGGGCTCCCTTGCACTGCTTAGTTAATAACAACAGCCAGTTGTGTCCTCGCTCCCAAGTCAGCTGAAAGCCCTCATCGCGCTTCTCCAGCAAACCAAAGCCCTTATCATGCTTCTCCCTGGAAAGCAATCAGCATGGGTCCAAGGACCCCACCTCGGCCAAGCGCACTGCAGAGCACAGCCGAGGGCAGGGTCCTGAGATTTACTGATCACATGTTTAGGAGAGAAGGGAAAGCAAAAGTGTGACGCCCTATCCCCAGTCAAAGGTTGCCCCACCCCTATGACTCTCCCACAGCCTGTGTGCAAGCAGTCCCTCCCCTCAATGCATGCTGGGATGGGTGCTCACTTCCACCCCCTGGTGGCAGCCACAGCACTTCACACAATTGGTCCCCAGTCAGTGCCATTTTGAATCAGTTCACTTGTTACGTGTGTCTGCACCCAGACAGAGAATAGGCGGTGGCCTTGGGTGTAAACTAGCATTGCACTGCTTGGATTACGTCACCGTGTATGTGTGTGTGAGCACGCACACGTGGGTGTAGACTTGCAATGAGAAAGTTGCAATGATGTAACTCGAAGAGTGGATCTAGGCTAGTGTAAAATGCCTGTGGGTGCTCTTCCTCTCTTTAAAAGCACCTTTTATATGTTTAATTTGACCTTCTTCCTATTTGACTTAAACCAGATAAAAATAAGCCAAAATCAGCCTATTCACAGACAGATTTGCACCTGTTTAACCATATTGGTTTAAAAAGTTGAGAGATGCCTATACCTGGGGTTTTGTAAAACTAATAAGGTTTTTGCTTTTAGATAGACCATATAATGAAATGAGTGTACATATGAACATGTATGTGCATATGCACACCTACACAATTATAGGTGTTTTATGCCATGATAGCTTATTCTGATATAGGAAGGAGAATGAGTCTTTCTGATGTAAAGCCCCTTTACGCTGGTAAAAGTACATCTGTGCTGAGGGTTGTACATGTATAACTGTGTTGTTAAAAATCACATGCCTCATCTAATCAGTTAAACTGGTAAGAAACAATTATACCAGGCCTAAGCACTGATCCTCACATCTGCAGGGTAAACACAGAGAGAACAAGGAGTCAAATATTGGCTTTGGCTGGCTAATGATAAAGTGGGGACATCCTGGGATGATAACCCCTATACATGCTAATAGATCTCATTTGAATAGCATATTGAGTAGATAAGATATAGAAGTGCTAAACAGTGCCTGGGAGAAGAGGACTCCTGTAATTAGACACACAGCAAAGCCTTTGATATCTGAATAAATATGCTTTGATCTGCCATTACACCACAAAAATATCCTTGCATTTGGGGGAAATTCATTATGACATGGTGACAGCGATCATTAGATAAGGAAGTTTGGTGAGAAGCCTGATTTCCTGCCTAAATTGCTAATTATGACCCTTGATGTTGAATAACAAAGGGTTGCCAGAGGTCAAAAAAAGGTCCATGCCCTGCATGGGGGAGATGACCCTTTTGAAGGGCCCTGAAATGCACAGGGGGAGGGAGTGGTTTTCAACAAACTGATTGTCTTAAGTTTGTTTAGATGCAAATATAACTTGGAGATGGCTTTTATGGCTCGTCCATACAAAAAATGTTGAACTGGTATAATTTAAGGGATGATTTTAAACTAGTGTTCAGTTCTACCTTGGGGTGGAGAAGGAGGAATTTTATTTGGGGCCTGGGCAATCTAGAGGGGCAGGGTTTGGCAACTTTTTTTTTTTTTTAAATGGGTCACAAATAACTTTTTACAAAAACTGTGCTTGTTTTTCTCTCCAAGTTCAAACCATGCTGCTGGGGCTATGCTAAAAAAACCCTCCAACCTAAATAATACTATATTTGGTACTTGCAAACTAGTATGTGGGTATCACATAAGAAGAAGGGACTAAAGAACTTGTCTCAGGTAATTGTAAAAGGCTGCATGATCATTTTTTTCCTGGTTCAAAAGCATCTTTTGTCAATTGAATCTCAGTCAATGAGGAAGAAGTTTAAGCTAAACCAATACAAACTGCCATCCTAGCAAGATGAGAGTCCACGGAGGGATTTGTATCCTTTTCTATTGGTTTAAAAGCCAACGTGAGCTACAAAAACGAAGGGTTTTTGAACCCGAAAGCTTGCTTAATAATTGTTTTCCAACTATTTAAGTTGGTCTAATAAAAGATATCAGATTCACCCAAAGAACCTTGTCTGCCAACGTGAGCTACAGTAGCGCAACTGTCTGGTGTAGAAGGTGCAAACTGCTTATACTTAATCCAGGGATTAGGGAGTGAGGCAACAGGAAGGCTCCAACAAGAACATAAATCATCTAAAAAAGGCATCGGAAAGGGTGCCTTTTCTCCTCAAACAACTACTGTGGATGTATGATGGGAGCCTGCAACTTCAAATGAACCCTCAAAGACCATTGGCTTCCCAGGTCTAAGAGACTTGCTAAGGTCTGGGAATATGATCCATTTAGAATTAAACCCGTGCAATTCTTTATAGCAGTAATGTTCTGCAGACAGAGAAGCTTCTTCCAAACATCTCAGGGTACTTTCCAGATACTACAGAGCCCACCATCTATTTGAACTCAGGTCAGCAGAGATGATTGCTCTTCCTTCCAGAAGTCCTGATTCTCCCCTTCCAGAGAGTTGTTCTTCTTTCTGAGCTGTCAGCAACTTGACAAGCTTTGTTCTTCTGAGGCTCCTGCCCAGAACATAATGACCCAAATTCAGATGTGCCATGAAGTAAGCATATTGTGCAACCGCAAACCTCTACAGAAGCCCAACGTGGTGCTTTTGACCAGTCTCAGCACGTTTGCCCTATGTTGTGCACATCACCTGTTACATAACAGAGAGCCCTCGTCTCTAAATCTGCAGAATGATAAGCCCTTTCCCAAGCCCGAAGGCAACCAAATGAGGGCAGACATCGTCCTCCCCAGGGCAGCAGCATCACATGATAAGATTTAGCATGTTCTATCAGATAGGAAGGTGGTGACTGACTGCTTGGTGCTGTCAGACCTTCTTGCCACAGAGACAGGTAAAAGTTACCAACAATTTAAATCCTACGCAGTCTCATGGGAGCAGCAGTCAAGTGTGGCAGGGGGCCCACTCCAAGCACTTGCATAACCCGTAGATGCACCTATGGGGCTATGTACATATAATTACACTGGGGGTCAACCTGGTCAAGGGAAACAACCCTATGTACAGCAGTAAGACTGATCTGGATACTTCCAGCAAGAAACACTAGAGAGAGAGAGGTGGCGGGGGGCACAACATATGCCCTCCATACAAAAAAGTAGGGTTGTGGCTGCTCAGTGCCAATAGTTTGCTGGGCTCAGGAGCTACCACTTGGCCATGGGGTTCACCAATATCTATGCTATGGAAGAAGACTGAGATGAAGCTGGCCCTAGCTAGGCTTTGCCATCAACCTCTTTTTCCTTGCCAAACCTGGAGCGCCCCAGGTTGTCTATGGAGACTCGTCTACAGCCACATGTATTGGTCCAACAAAGGCCAGGAACTAGGCCACAAACTCTTGGGAGCCATCTATTGGTATGTTATATATTGACAGATATCCAGACCCAGGCTCTTTTTTAGGACCCAGGTCAATTGTGGAGCTAATTTATACTAACTGCTGCTATCCTGTTGTCCCTGAACTCTGGGTTATGAGTCAATTGGGCTCCTTATGCAATCACAAAGTTCACATAGAGAAACTCATATGGCACTGGATAATTCTTCAGATAATTACATTTCCCCTCCCTCTAAGTCAGGTAGAAGAAGATCACTAAGCAAATACATCTCTATTTTCCATCTATTTTTGGCTCCAGGCTAGGCTGCTTAGTCAGCATAATGTTATTTCAAGTAAGTTAGCAAAGGCCAGAGTGACATGAAGCCAAACAATAAACACAGGAAAGAGCAGGAA
>NW_005841853.1:3897072-3912596 GCF_000455745.1 Alligator sinensis | reverse complement strand
AGGAATGTGTTCATTGGCTCATCGGTTATCTGATCAGAAACATTTCATGTGTTTAAATGCAAAAACCAACAACAAGGACATGTGACAGGTGTTGGTACATAGGCAGAGGTTCTTCGGGTAAATCCAATATATTTTTTTTGGCCCAACTCAAATAGTTGGATCAAGGTTCTTTGGGTAAATCCAATATCTTTTTTTAGACCAACTCAAATAGTTGGATTTTGGCATGGTCTAATAAAAAAAAAAATATTGGATTTACACAAACAAACTTGTCTGTCTATGTCCTTAGACCAACACTGAAATATGGAAGGTGTTGGTACAAGCGTTTATTTCCCTCTGGTTCAACTTCTACTCTCAATTCCCCCCCAGTGAGAATTGGAAAGATTTTGGCTGAAATTAATGGCATAACCCTGGATTTATACTAGTGGAAAGGTCAGTCTACATATGAAGGCCTTCCTACCACTATAGTTGTGCATCCTAAATTATGGTGGAAGAGCCCCTCCTTGGAGATGCACTATATGATGGCACAAGGGCTTTTCATGCGTGTTGAATTGCATTGCCCCCCCTGAATGACAGACGCTCAGTCAGCAGGGGCTGTTTTCTACTACAGTAGCTGTATTTAAGACATGGGGCTATCCATGCCAGCTTGAGGGCATTATCTTATCATACCACCGAGCCAAAATTGCTTTTCTGGCGAAACTGGAGAATAGACAGAGCCTAAGAGAGAGAATTTAGAACCTGGCCTTTGGAAGCCCTAACTTGAGGCATGGGAAACCAAGTCAGCCTCCAGTTTCTGGTATCATTTTACCTGCAAGATGACTTTCTTGACAGCCCTTCATAGGAAACATTTATTCTCTCCCTTTGGAAGGATGCGTCTTACCTTGGCGTTTTTCTATGTTCATTTCTACTCTCAGGCTGCAGCAGTGTTCAGGCATGGCTTCACCCCATGGACCTGTCCAACAAGCTGGACCCTACCCACATAGCCATGACAACCCATGAGTAGACTATACTACTCTGCTATATCTGAGGTTGACCCTGAAGGTAATGTGGTTACTTCAGTCAGTTCAGAAAGCAACAGCCACTGTTATAGATAGGGCAGATCGATTAAAACTTCATGCCACTGCTTTTCACTTTTCACAGTGCCAAATACTGGGGCAATGCTGTGGTTTTTAACTTCAGCTGTTTGTGGACTTGGGTATCCAGATTGCACTTATAAAAGTATCTGAGAAGTATTATTCCAGTTGCCTACATAGAGAGCATGAATAGTAGCAGGTGACCCTAGTGAGCCATCAGCAAAAAGGATCATTGTACAGGTGAGGTGTCGACATGAACATCATTGCTGCACAAGTGACCAATGGACTGGAATATATTTGTGTTCATTTAATGCTTATGGGTAGTGCAGTTGTCACTAGGAATTAGGATCAGATTATGAACAAAACAAAAGGCTACAGTCCTGCATATGGCTCACGTTCAGGAAAACCCCCTAAACTCTACAAACTCTTCCTCGACATCTGTTTTAGGGGACTTGGAAGAAAGCTTTCTCTCATGTGGGAATGGCTAAAAGACCAGACTCCTGTCTCCTTCCAGTTCTCTGTGCAACCAATGGATTTGAGGCAGTGGGAAGTTTTGGAGAAAATGCTGAGAAATAGTTGAAGAAAAACCACATGTCAGGCATGGGTGTTGGCTTTGGAATCCAGAAACACTTTGGCATGGGGATTAAATACGAAACCAGCTCTGGTATTTGTTGCCTGCGCTTCTGGTTAAGGCAAGCTCAGTTCAACAGGGAGGCAGAAGCATAAACAAATAAGAAACTCCTTTTACCAAAGACTGGGCAAAAAACCCCAAGATTGATATCAAATGACGACAGCTGGAGCCCTTTATCCATCCCCTATCATTGTTTGGTGGGAGTTTGTGTAATTTGGGACTCTTATCTGAAAACTCCCTGAAATTTGATTCTGCAAAAAAACCCAATGAGGTTTCACAGAAAGGAAAGCAAATTCCAGTGATGGCTTTGCAAATCTCAGCTCTGAAATAATCACCTTGCTTGTGACCTAGAAACAGGAATGCAGGCAGTAAATGCTTCTCCCAAGCAGGCAGTACCCTTGAACTACAAGCGTTGCTAAGCTGTAAAGGTACCTCCTTCCAGCTGGTGGGAGCATGTCATAATTACAGATGTGTCAAATAACTTGACTCCGGAGCCATGGGAGTGAACAAACCTGAATGCCTAATTTTCTTGCTTAACTTTCCACTGGAGAAGCCTAACACCTGGAATGTGTCAGTTTATCACCTGCACAGTATTTCAGGGAGTGTATTGGGCAAGCTGCATTTTTTTTGGATGGCTGGCAGAGGTGTGATAAGATTAGCAGGAGTTGCCCTCTGATCTTTCATGTAGCTCTGGTGCATGACATTGCCGTTTGCTAGATCAGCCTTTTTTTCTGATCTGAGGAGTGGTGTGCTTCAGCAAATAGGGCACAGGGTTGGGATTGGAGAATCTGAGTTCCACCCATAGATCTGCCTCTGACTCAAGATTTCATTGCTTTGGTTAAGACACTTCACGTCTCTCTGCCTCGGTTTCCCCATGTGTAAAGTAGGGCTAATGATATATTACTCTCCTTGGCAAAGGAGTTTGTGAAATTCTGATAAAAATGGCTGTTTAAGTGTTATTCTATAACCATATCATGAGTGACATAGCACTAGTTAATCCAGCTCATAGAACAGAAAGAGGATATTTTTAATAGCAGTTACATTGCAAGACCCTGGTCATCTTCAAAGAACATTTTGATGCCCATCTTGCTGGGGTCATCTGATCCCAGCAGTCTTTCCTGCCCAAATGCAGGGGGGCTGGACCAGATGATCTGTAAGGTCCCTTCCAACTATGAAACTAGGAGACGAGAGACTGACTCTATCAAGTCATTTCACCATGACCTGGGGGAAACGCTTATACTCCCTGCGGCAATCAGGACTCATAGTAGAGATGATATCTTTTATTAGACCAGCAAGATTTTTGCAAAAAAAAAAAAAAAAATTCTTTAATTGCAAGCTTTTGGGCACAAACATCCTTCATCAGGGATTGGAGAAAAGATTGCAAAAGTTCTCCTGGGTAGAAATGAAAGTTCATATTTCATAGGATTTCACAGAGGAGTCAATGGAGGGAAAACTCCTCTGGGCAGTCAGCTCAGAGCTGGTATGGAGCCTCTCACCTCCTGTGAGGATCTGTGATGATGCAAATTACCTTGAGACAAAGGCAGGAGCAGGATCTCAGGTTTCAGGTGGTCACAGTTGCTTCCTGCTCGGGAAAATATGAATATTTCATTTTGGCTACAATTTGATATCATCTCTACTATGAGTCCCGATTGCTTTTTCCTTTAGACCAATACGGCTATAACCTGGATACCTATACTCCCTGTGGTTGTTTTACCCATTTTTTTTAAAGGATGATAATTCTGACCTCATTAGGGGGTCTCATGGTTCATAGGACTGTAGGAATGTAGGGCTGGAAGGGACCTCATGAGGTCATCTAATCCACACCTCTGCTCAAGGCAGGATGATGCTTGACGAAACCATCCCAACCAAGTATCTGTCCAACGTGCTCTTGATAACTTCAAAGGATGGAGATCCCACAGTTTCCCTAGGCAGCCTGGTCCAATGCTTGACCACCCTCATAGTTAGAAAGTTCCTTCTAATCTCCAACCTAAATTTCTTCCTTTGTAGCGTGCGGCCGTTGCTCCTACTCTTGTCAGTTCATTCATGTGTACAGTCCTTTGAGGTCTCAGGAAGCTAGAGGAACACAGTAACTATCATTTCCTTTTCTCACCAATGCCAACTAATACTGATCTTCAAGGGCCTACACAGCCTGAAGTCCCTTGCCACCTGAGACACTGCCTTTCTCACCTCACTCACTGCCATGCTAGCCGAGAGCAGCTGACGTTCTCTTAATTTTGGCCTCCAGGTGTGAACACATGGGTCTCATCTGTGAGTTGTTTCCCCACAGAGGTTTGGCAACACTGCTAGATGGACAGAGGAAGTGGCTCCAAAGCCTGAATTTGTCAGACTTCTGGCTGATGCCATGCCTGGCTGTGTGCCCAACCCATCAAGGGACATTGCCAATTTAAGAACTGGTCCGTCGAGTTAAAAGTAGAGTGGATCAGAAAGAGAAGGGCAACTTTTCACTGAAATGCAATCGCTTTCTCCGACCATCTTTCATTCCCCGTAGTTTCAGGTCACGTACCCACCCCTGATTCCTTTTGCTTCTATTTGTGATTTCAACCACCACCTTTTCCTGTTGGAGATGTGTTTCTAACAGTGTGTTTCACCACATCCAGTTTTTCTTGTTATTGGTACAGGTCTATGACGGACGTAAACCGCACTTTTGCCTTGCTTCGGCCTTCTGAGTTGGGGTGAACTTCATCCTTAGGGCATAGTCAAAAACCCCAGTCTTGAAAGACCTGCAGTGGGGTTAGCTTTATACACTACAAACGGCTCCATTGAAGACCTGGAAAAGAACATTTAAGTGAAAGTGCAGACAAATGAGCAAAGTAACGTAGGTAAAATTTCTTTCCCGTTTTCTTTTTGTCAGACTAGTTTATATGTCACTTGAAACAAAAGCAGACAAAAACATTTTAGGCAGGGGCAGGATGTTTAATTTGGCCTTTATTAACAGCCAAGCACTTTGAGATCCATGGATGAAAGGGAGACTATAAATGCGAAAATATTATTGTTATTAGTTTTAAACTCTGCATTCCAGTCATGTGAAATTGTGAGATGCCAAGGTCTCAGCAGAAGAAACACATTACACATAGTCATAGAGCTTAATCCTTATTAAAAGGAGAAACATCCATTACAAGGAGACCTTTGTATCACCTGAGTCAGTATTTCCCTTCCAGCCCCTTCTTATTACCAGGTTTCAAACACAGCTGTAAAGAAGATTGTTAGCTTTTCAATTCAAAACCTCAGTGGTGGAAAAACCATGTTAGTGTAAAGCCAGGCAGAAGGTAGGGCAGAGTGGCCGTTCAGAGAGCTTTTACTTTGGGTGCAGGTTGGGGTGCAAGTGATCCCCTCAAGCAAGCATCTGACAAAGTAGGCCATGCCTATGAAAGGCCGTGCCTCTCTGAACCGGTGCCACTCTGCCCTACCTTATGACTATCCAAGGCTAGGAGGCTGAGTTTTAAATCTAAGCTGGTTAAAGTTAGAGCTAAGCCCATACAAAAATGTATTTGTTAGCAAATTCAGCTTAGCCTGAGTGGGGCAGTTGGTGTTGTGGGGAGTGATGGTATGTTGGATCTTTTTCTTCTCATCTTTAATACATTAATAATGGAATGCATTGGGGGGGGGGGGGTTCCCACAAGCCCTATCTCTGGCCACACATGCAAATGAAAGAAATTGAATCTAGCAAACAAAAATGACTCCAAGACCTGATAGACCCGAGTATAAACATACCCCGGCCTAACGCCTCCATCCAGCAGAGCTTTGGGGCATTGGGTGAAATCCAACCCTGTTACGCCAAGCACATAGGCATGTCCCGAAGCCTCATTAATGGCATTGACTCAGCGTGGTTCCTCCGCACTCACCTATCTTTGAACAAATGAATAAAATTGAAGGTACCGGCTTGTGTCTTTCCCTGAATCAGGGCCAAAGTCAATGGGACTTCAATTGAAGTATTTTGCTGAAGAGGGATAGATTGAAGAATTAGGACATAAACAGTTTGCTTCTCTGACCATCAAAGGTCCAGGTTTAAAGAGGGCCAAGTGTGCCCCAGTCTCGCTAACACTATTAACCCCCCTGTCACTAATCCATACCAGGGATTCCTTTCTGGTTACACACAATGTGGTCACTAATCTCAAGGATGAGTCACTTTAACATGCGGACGTACCGTTTTTCAGGCCTGGGGGCTATGAATACTAGGTACATTTCCAAAGCTCTCCCAATAAAACCTGAAAGGCACCGCCAACAGAAGCAGACTCTGTAGGTAGTGCACCATGATCCAATAAAAGCTATGGGAGCAGGTGGGTGCTAGAGCTAAGACCAAACTCAGCACCCCTGGTGGTGGAGAGCTGGGATGGATTGGGAGATGGGAATGTGGCTCTGTTATGAAAGACAATAGTACAGCATGCAGGGAAAATATAAATAGAAAGGGAAGGAGGAAATGACACTCCCATTTAAATTAGGTCCTGTCTGAGCTGTGGTCACAAGACCAGCCATCTGGTTACCTCACTCCTTGCTTCATCACACGCCTCAGGATGGGAAGATTTGGTTGTTGTTGATATGGAGGATTCTTCTGACGATGGGCATGTGTACAGTAGCTTGCACCCAAAACCTTCTACAACAGGGGTGGGCAAAATGTGGCCCGGGGGTTGGACGTGACCTGCTAGGCCATTCTATCCAGCCCGCGGGGCCCCTAAAAAATTTAGAAAATTAATATTCATCTGCCCTGGCTGCCTGTCATGCGGCCCTCGATGGCTTGCCAAAACTCAGTAAGTGGCCCTCTGCCCAAAATAATTGCCCACCTCTGTCCTACAACCTATGCTTATAGGAATCCCTACAAATCCCCACCCCTCTTGAAATGCAATCCTCCCTAGCATGGGACATAACAGTTGCTGAACATTGCCCAGTAACATTGCCCAACCACCATGACGAAGAGCACAGGAAGAAACAGCATCCCATATCAACTGTAGGCTGATCTTCATTACCAGGAATCATTGAAAAAGGGCTTGGAGTTTTTTAAGCATTGCACATTATTTGAAATTTCATCTTGAAAAGATGACACTGGCTACAGCACCTTGTTTAGCATCACCTGAGGCATTGGTTGACTATGAAGAGCGCCTTCTACTGAAACCCCAGCAGATCTTACAGAACCCATTTTTTTCCCCTTGCGTGGTCACCCCTTGGGATCCTAAGCACGCCCCACCTTGTGTTTATGAAATGACAGGAGATGAAAGTTCAAGATGGCATGTTGCAGGCACAGAGATAAATATTATCTCAACATTCAGATAAATCAAATACAAAAGGATGGTGTGTTTACCTGAACTTTGCACTGTGCAAGACTGCTACGAAGAGGTAAATTTCTCCATGCCTTTGGAAGCTCCAAAAAGACACTGCCCTGACCTTTGTGAATGATCTGCCCCTGCCAGGTTGTTCTGATCATATGAGAGTTTGTCACATGATGCACACAGTCAAGGAAGGTCTGGGCGTGGAGTTTCTGTAGAACCAGGTAATGAAGGAACATCCACCTTGGTTGTGCAATTTCAGGCTTACTCTCTGCCCCCAGGAGCTGCCTGCTGCCAGGGAGGGCTCTGCTGCTGGAGCCCAGGCAAGGACAATGTCCCCCTGTCCGGGTAGCAGGGAACTCCCAGACCCCACTCTGCAATGCACAGCTGGGGCTGGGAGATTCAAATCTTGCAGCCCCAGCTCTGCAATCACAGAGTTGATGCTGGGAGCTCCCTGCTGCTGGGGCAGGGGGACATTGTCCCTGGCTGGGCTCCAGTAGCAGAGCCCACCCTGGCAGCAGTCTCCCACCCTCTGCTGCCCGGAAGCACATTTGCTCCCAATTGGCCATCTACATGTGCTCTACTGCTCAGTAATTACTCCTGAGTAAATTTGCTACTTGTATTTACAGGTAGCAAATTTACTCATGATTGAAGCAAATTACTGCACAGTAAGCATCTGCATGTGTAGATGGTGATGCTACTGTGCAGTAATTTGCTTCAATCATGACTAAATCTGCAACCTGTAAATACAAGTAGCAAATTTACTCAGGAGTAATTACTGAGCAGTACGGCACATGTAAAAAGTCTCATGTAGATGCACCCAATGATGCCTAAAGAGCAAAATGAGATACCCTTTCAGTGATGTTGCGTGTGCTGTTGCTTCACGTAAACTCTTTCATGCCTAATTTATTACTAAGCAGCTTTGAAGGGACATTTCTTCCATGCAATTTTACGCAATTTCCATTCCAAAGACTTCAGAAAGAAAGGAATATGACAAAAACTTCTTTTCATCCAACCGTAAGTAGAAAGCAGATGTTAAGTAACACCATGTTTTAATACACATGTTGGATGTGCATTCCTAATGTGTTAATTATTATTGATGTCATAATTAATAGCTGGGTAATTAGGGGCTAGGGGTAATTAGGTCAGCCTTAATTAATGTATCCTATTCTTTGATTATATAGATGTTTGGCTGTGCCCCATTGTTACTGGCTTTGCCTTTCCAGATCTGCTGTTGCAATGGAGGGAATCTTTATTTGTTTCTGTTGTATTTAATATCTTAATGGAGGGAAATGGAATCACGGCTTAGTCATGTGTTTGTATCAGGATCTTGCGGTCTTACCCTTTCCAGGATGAAATGCATTTGCTGAGGATCTCGTAATCTTAGGGTGAAGTTACACACTGAACTTTGACCACATGAAAATGACTTAGTGCAAGCTGAACAGCTTTAACACGTGGACACTTGCATCTTAAGTGTCTTCTGAGCATCTCAAAATTATGCCATTTCAGGAGAGGACTAACTTTGCACTGTGCTACCTAGCTTTTGTTAGGGTAACTTTAGTCTGCTCCATGGTGATCAAAGGAACAACTTGTAGTCCTCCAGCATGCCAGGAAGCACTTTATCTGCCTCCCTCCCCTCCTCACTGAACAGGGATACAGCTCAGATGCTCCAGCTCCTACTCACACCTCTACTGGCAAGTCAGAGCTGTGCAGGCAAGAAATAACAGTAACCCTTAACAAGTGATTTCTCATTTATTGAAAAGGCAAGCTGACAAACTCACTCTCAGTAGGTCAGGTGTTGCAGCAGCAGTAGCTGCATTTAATAATCTATGGGCTACATCACAACTGAAACAAACATTGGTGCAAGCATGTTGTATGTTTAAGTGACGTGCAAGACTGCCAGCCCTGGAAACTCTTGCCATGGAAAAGAGACAGTAGGGAGGCGGTGGAGACTTCAACCACTTTAACTTTGCCAGTGGACCTCAACCCTGCCCTGAGGACCCATCATGCACTTGGTGGAGAGGTCATTCTCTAAGACCCATGTGATCTTGGCCTTGTTGCTGCCATGAATGACTCCTACGACAAATCGATCATTCGCAGTCATTTAGCCCCAGAGGCCTAACAACCTACCTCTGGCAGTACAAGGAGTAGTGGTAGCATTAACAGCCACCGCTGCTGGAGCCATCTCCAAAACCCAGGGGTTAAATGCCAATGTTGTTCACCCCTCCCTTTTTGCTGCCAATGACCTGAGTCATGAACACCAACTGAAAAAACTCAGTTTCAGCAGTGGATAACGGGCAAAAAATCCCCCAGACCGCATCCTGCCCATGGAGGTGAGTCACTCAGCCCATGAGAAGCCCCACAGGCTAGAGGACCCATCTCCATGGGCTACACAGATGCTTCATTAGTGTTAAAATGACATGTCCATCTCCCTTCCCCATTGGTTGATTTTGTTTTTGTTTATATGAACTCAAAAAGTTTGATTTTTTTATCATTCAAATTCTGCAGAAGATGAATCCAGTGTGTAACCCATTTGTAACGAAATCCTAAAATAACCAGCATATGGAGTAATGAAAACAAAGGTTCTTCCCAAGAAGTCACTGCCCTGAGGAGATTATTTTTCCTCTGGAGATGCAACCAGTTATTTATGCAATACATCAATGGGCTCAACTTCGATGTCACGCTGTTTCTGTTTGGCGAGCCTCCATTGCCTTTAATAAAATGAATCCAGACTTACTCTGGGTTGAAGGAACTCAGAATCAGGCTCGATGAGTCTTCTCTGTAAGCAGCAGCATCATGGTTTTCCAGAGGCATGACATTTCCACGTGCATCAGAAACGTTGGAGGCGAAATCCTATTCCTCTGACTCAGGCTAGCAGTCTCATGAGTCATTTGCCTGAAGAGGCAAATGGGATTTGAGTGGAGGAATGGCATATTATGAGAGTCCCAGGATCTACTCTGCATTTCCCACTGTTGCTCTGTTTATGTCAGCCCCTTTTTATAATGCTAACAGCAAAAGACATTACCATGAAACAATTAGGGAAGTATACACCTGATATTCCTGTCTCAACCCCCCAGAAAACAAGGAAATGGAAAGTGAAGGTACATAATCCTACAGGTACTGCTGCACACATTAGCATTACTACATATATCACACGGCTTGGCCCTGCCCCCCTCAGCATTCTCCCTCTGCACACTCCTTTGCAGCCATGCCAAAAACCTGTTAATAATTTCTCAGGAATTTGTAGTGATGATGGATCAGAGACAAGGCTTTAAGGTCTCAAGCAAACGGTAGCATCTTCAGCAGATCATGGGAGAAATCTTGTCTGCTGATCACACGGTCCGGTAAGGAGCTGAGGGCCCCAGCAGCCTCTACTGGTTAGGAGAAATTGGGGGTGATAGCATCTTACTGGATCGCTCCTTCCATTGCTGTATCACCTGAATACACTTGAGATTGAGAATGACAGCCAGCATGGCTTTGTCGCAGGCAGGTCTTGCCTTACCAACCTCATCTCCTTCTATGACCAGGTAACTCTCCACCTGGACATGAGAGAGCAGGTTCACATTGTATACCTTGACTTCCAAAAGGCTTTTGATCTAGTATCCCACAATGTCCTCATGAGAAAATTGGAGGATTGTGGGCTTGACTCTGAGACAGTCAAGTGGGTGAGAAACTGGCTACAGGTCAGGACCCAGAGAGTTGTAGTGAACGGATCTGTGCCATCCAGGTGAGAAGTGGGCAGCGGTGTCCCGCAGGGGTTGGTGCTCAGTCCAGTACTTTTCAACACCTTTATTAATGATTTGGATGTGGGGGTGAAGAGCTCACTGGCCAAGTTCACAGACGACACCAAGTTATGGGGAAGCGTGGTCACGTTTGAAGATGGGCTACCGATACAGGCAGACCCAGGCAGGCTGACAAGTTGGGTGGATTGGAATTGGATGAAGTTTAACGTTGAGAAATGTAAAGTGCTCCGTCTAGGGACGAGCAGACCCGCCTACAGGCTCGGTGGCACCAAACTGACTAGCACCACGAATGAAAGGGACCTGGGGGTAATAATAGACCACAGTATGAGTATGAACTGGCAGTGCGATGCTGTAGCCAGTAGGGAAAATAATACTCTGGCATGCATCAATCAATGCATCTCCAACAAAGCCAAGGAGGTGATTCTTCCCCTCGACTCGGCACTGGTGAGACCGCAACTGGAGTACTGCATCCAGTTCTGGGCACCGCACTTGAACAAGGACATGGACAAGCTTGAAAGTCCAAAGAAGAGCCACCCGTATGATCAGTCTTGCACGGCAAGCCATGTGAGGAAAGGCTGAGGGATCTGGGACTCTTCAGCCTGAAGAAAAGAAAGCTGAGAGGGGACCTGGCAGCACCTTACTGCTACACTAGAGGAGTACAGCAAGGGGTCAGTGATCAACTGTTCACCAGGGCATCCGAGGGGAAAACCAGGAGTAATGGCCACAAACTCCTGGAAGACCGATTCAGGCTCAATATTAGGAAAAACTTCTTCACAGTCAGGATGTCCAGACTGTGGAATAAGCTCCCTCCAGAGGTGGTGCAATTGCCTACCCCAGAAATCTTTAAGAGGAGACTGGACGGTCACCTCACTGGGGTCCCCTGACCCCCAGTTATCTTTTCTGCTTGGTCCAGGGGGCTGGACCCGATGATCTCCTGAGGTCCCTTCTGGCCCTACAATCTATGAATCTATGAACCTTGCCCCATGTCCCAGTAGAGCACCTCCTGACGGACTCTGGCTACAGGTGTTGCATTTGTATCCCAACACAGTAGACCCACCTACTTGTAAAGCTTCTGAGCTTCCTTCTCATCTGATAGGTGCCAAAGCAACAAATAGAGCAATAGATCCAAGGACTGAACTTGTGGTCCTGGCATCTTTCGTACATGTGCCAGCTCCTGCCATTGCAAACATGGCAAGGGCCCATCTTGCAGAAAAAACTGTTGCTCCCAATGCCCAGCTGGATACAGCAGCTGTGCCAAAGGCCTTGGATGCAAAGAGACAGCGCCCGAGAAATGCAGCTGCCGTCACAACAGCGGATATTTTTTATTCCCTTGTAAACATTCTGCTTGCTTAAGAGCAGGACTTTTGTTTTTTTTTTTAAATACAGTCAGGAACATTTTGTACCATGGGTGACTGGTGCTTCCCGAGTCTTGGGGATCCTCCATCAGCTGATTGCCAACCAGGACGGGGAGACGGACACCCCAGAAGTACCGGCAGCAAAACCAGAAGTGCCAGCAGCACTTCTCTCAGTGCCCCTACTCCCCAGCCAGCAAGGACCAATCTCAGGGGGGCACCCTTATGTGTCACCATACCTCCCCTATGTGTTGTACCTCTCCTATGTCACCGTACCTCCCCTATGTGTCACCTATGTTTTGTACCTTTTATAAAAATATTGATGGGACCATGAAGGAGAAGAAATTACTTAATTTGAGAAATAATAATAAAAAAGCTTCCCTTTGACTAAGCAAGCTGGTTAGCTGGGGTTGGTGGCTGACTTTCTACATAAGGGGGATTTCAGGTGTTTAGAAGATTATCAAGGTTTCATGGACCTCAGCTGTTAGCTCTGTGTAACTCTTCCTTGGGATTTCAGTCTAACAGCATTAAAAGGACAACAGAAAAGGCAGACACTTGCAAGCTGACACACACAGGGTCATTGTACAAATAAAGAATTAAATTTGATGTCAGAGGGAGATTCTTCCTATCCTGTAATTATTTTTTCTTGGGGCAGTTGGTTGAAAACCTAGCTGGACTTGCTGACGCATAGTATATGACAGGGGTGGTCAACATGGGGCAGCCTCTGTGTGGCAAGCAGCTGACCATGGAGGGGACAGGTAGCACAGGAGCAAATAAAGCAGGTAGCAGAAAGCAGAGCAGCAGATTGGGCAGGGAGCGCAGGGCAAGAAGCAGAAACCAGAGCAGCAGATCAGGCAGGGAGAGGATCTTGGAGTGGCACTCTGGGAGGGTTGGGCTCATTTGTGGCATGCTTGCTCAAAAAGGTTGGCTTCTATGAGTATATGATATATCTATATCTATGGATATCTATATATAGATATCTATATCTATGGATATCTATAGATACACACACACACATATGTGTGTGTGTGTGTGTATGGCCCTGGCCTAAGAGTAGAATTGTGACTCTTCATCCCAAGGTAGGGCAGGGCAAGAGGACAGGCATGCGAGTTCGCACACTCAGAGAGCAGAAAGGGAGGGGAAGGGAGTGTGATTAGTGTGACTAGTAGGAGTCTAGTCATTTAAGAATAGCAATCCTATTTTAAGATATACACTTGAATATGATTGGATAGAACTGGGGACTGGTAATGGCCTAGTAACCTTTAGCTCAGATCAGCCATGAAGGTAGCCTTTTAAATCAGGTAATAATACTGAAACTGGAGGGAAGAAGTCCCTGAAGTCAATCTGCTTCCTAGTCAACAGGTTTCTACAGCACAGAAATCTGCCACCGCCACAAATGGCATTAGTTATAGGATCAAAGAAACTTGGAGGTCAAGATTGCTTAAGTCTAGTGACACTCCAAAATTTTCAGTGGTCCCCCAAAGTTTTGGCCCAACAGATGGTTAGCCCTTTACACTTCCCATGGGCCATCACACGCCCTTATCATCCAGCTTCTAGCTGAAATAGTAAAGGTGTGCAAGACCCAGTTCAAGCCACAGCCCGTGATTATTGTCTTATGGACCCTGACATCCATGAACTCAATAGACCACAGCTTAGGAATCACCCTATACTGAGCTGAGAGAGGCAGGGAGGAGACAGGCCACAGAGCCCACTATTGTTTCACCAGGTCTGAAATGCACTTGCAGATTCCAGGTTGAACTGACTGGTGCTACTGCTGCTGCTATCGTTATAGGGGCTGTCCGTGCCAAGACACTAACAAAGAGGACTTTGCTTTCCAAGATAGCTGGCTGCCTTTCATCATTTTTTAATATAAGGTGAATCAACCCTTGTTACTTAGATAGTGCTAAAAACTCGGGTAGCCTACACAACATAGATGTGCTGGATTCAGAGCCTGTGAAAGGCAATGGAAAGACTGCTGGCCTGCAAAAATAGAAAATCCCTGGAGAGATTAAAGTGTGAATCTATCTGGGATCAGCCTTCCCTGAGAAGAGAGCCTGTTCATCACTCAATCTCCTCTCAGCCAGTTTCTAAGTGCGGCAAGCAGAAGGGAAAGCACAACTTCTGCAGTAATATTCTTTGCAATCACATGAGGCTACTTGAGTTTATGAATTGGATGGCGTGTGCCAGAGAATGACTGGTCAGGGAGGGTCATTTACTGTAACTGAAGTCCCTGCTGAGAAGGAAAAGGTCTTGCTAAAATGCAGAGGGCATATTTCTTGTAGCACCTTGTTTATTCACCAAGTAGTTTCTCTTTTTAAATATATGCATTAACTCTCACTTGCTTTGCCCTGAATGCTTGTGATCTACTGAAAACCCAGAATATAAGTCTCCTGCTAGTAGCCTTGCATAAACCTGTTCCAGTGAGAAGTTCTCAAATGCCAAGCCCTCGCCTGTTGTTATGAGAACGAATAATGTGGTTATGGAATCTGTTTCCTTGCTGCTTAGGTAAGTCCTGGCCTTATTCTCATGACAATTGATATTGCACTGGGTGTACCTTACCTGTGGTATGAACAAAGCTGTGAAATAACAGAGAAACCTTTATTTAGTGACTCAGACAGGAAGCTCTGCTTAGCTCGTGACTTCTAGACAGCGCTGAGTCATTCTCTCATGTGCTCCTAACCTGGAAACGAGCAGGTGAGATGTAGTTTTCCATCCACGTCAGTGTGAAATCAAGTTGTAGACAGGGCAGATTTACACCTTATAGGGCGTGTCTACATGTGCATTTATGCTGGCTTAAATTTACTGCACAGTAAGTAGTAATACACCGGTGTCTACACATGCAGGCATCAAGTTGCATTAACACTGTGTGTGGATTGACTTGAGACTAAAGTTAGTCCCAAGTTAGTCCATACACAGTGTTACTGCACAGTAAGGCATCTACATGTGCATTACTGAGTAGTAACTACTCGGGCAGGTATCAAATTTATGCTCAAGTTGGCATAAATTGCCATATTTACTGTGCAGTATGGCCGTGCCCATACCGCACAGTAATTTTGGTTACTGCACAGTAAATGCTCATGTGTCTGACTAGTTATTTTGCACCTTATAGATTAGCCAAAGTATGTATATATGCATGCATATATCACAAGCTTTCAGTTCAGGAAAGCTTGTTCTCTCTCTCTCTCTGGTTAGTCTATAAGGTACAAATCTACTCTGCCTTCTGACAGTATCTGATGAAGCGAGCTTCATCTCATGAAAGCTTCTGCTATATATCTACTTCAGTTGGTGCAAATGGTTCATAAGGTGCAAATGAACAAGTGCAAATGGTTCATAAGGTGCAAATGAACAAGTGGCCAGCAGAGGGTCGAGTACTGCATAGTAAAAGGGATTTTGTTGAAATTTGGTTTCTGGAAAGTAGCTGCTTGCTTACAAGTCTAAGAGCAAAGAAA
>NW_005841853.1:3893107-3897051 GCF_000455745.1 Alligator sinensis | reverse complement strand
GGAAAGAGTCTCTTTGAGGCAGATAAATAACCTGTTGGGTTGAAGGCAAAACACAGAAGTTTCTGTATGGGGAACCTGTATTGGGGACAACTGTGAACAGCAGCAAAACCACTGACTTTCATTTTCTAAACTGAGAACTGGGTTTTTTGTTTGTTTGTTTTTGTTAACGGAAGGAAAAAAAGTGAATGTATAATTGTAATATTGGCAGGGAACTTAAAGGCAGCTAAATTTAGTAGTGCCATTAATTTCTAGCTCAGAGATGGTACAGAGAAGGGCAACAAGGATGATCTGCAGTATGGAGAGTTTTCATATGAAGAGAGACTACAAAAGCTAGGCCTATTCAGTTCGGTATAGAGATGCTTCGGGGGCACATGATAACGGTTTACAAAATACTAAATGGTGAAGGGAAAGTAAATAGGGATTTATTGTTTATTGGGTGCATCTACATGTGCACTTTAATGAGCAGTAAAACAGGCTACTGCACATTAGAGTGTCACGGCAAAAAAGTGCCAGTATGCTAATGTGCAGTAAAATTAGGCTAGTGAGCAACAAGTGTCACTCAAAAAGTGTGCACTTTTGCTACTGTGCATTAGGGCAGCCTAATGCGCACTTAGTACCTCACATTAGAGGTACTAAATTTAATGCACAGTAGCAAAAGCACCTTAATGAACATGTTAGATGCACCCACATTCTCTCACAATACAAGAACTAGGGATCATAAAATGAAACCGACTGGCAGTAAGTTTAAAACTAAAAAAAGGAAGTTCTTCTTCTTACCGTGTGTAATTTAAGCACAGAACTGATTGCCACATGATGTTGCAGAAGCTGATAGTTTAATCAAGTTAAAGAAGGGAGGAAAGGGGCATCAGTAGCTATTGAATGTGGGCATTAGGGATACAGCTTCTGAATCCGAATTTCTTAAGAGCTTAAATGGTGGAGGGTGGCAAGTGGGAGAGGCATAATGGGAAAAACCCTGGTCATACCCAGTTCACTCTCCTTTTCAGCATCCACTCTGTGCCCTGTGCGTGACACAGGAGACTGAGCAAGATGGACCTCTGGTCTGAGCCAGTAAATGGCAGTTCTTATGGCCACATCCACAATGTACTAGGGACCTTTTAAGAACTTTTAGGTTATTTTTTAAATGAAGCCTAGGCTTCAGGTGCATAAGGATACTTGAAAAAAGATGATGAAGTCTATAAACCACAGGTCATAAAAAATTGTGCTGGGATTCTGGGGTTAATTTAAGGTGGTCTTCTGAGAAAAGGGGTTACCTGTGGATTTTAGCATAGCTTTTGTTCCATTTCATATTCTTCACAAATCCTGGAAGCAAGGGCAAGTCCGATTTTTGTCTCTCTACTTTACTGTCATTAGTGTCATTCAGATCCTATTTCAGTCGCTAATCCTGTAAATCCCTCCACTGACTTTAAATTAAATGAACCAGCTGTATTTTTTTTTTAAAAAAGCTGTTTGATGTGCTGGTGGGAAGGATGAGCATTATTTATTAATTTTATTGCTCAGTGTCCATGTGACAGAGAGCATGTTCAGAAAGGCTGACCTCATGGTGGAGCCAGGGCTGGGAAACCCTTTGAGTCACCTGGAGAATCAAACACCAGGAAGCGTTAATTAAAAGTGGAAGTTGACTGTCACTCCCCGAATAAAGCCCCCAGTTTGTAAAGGGCCAGCTCCACAGCTGGTCTCAATCAACTGAGTTGCATTGTTTTCAGAGGAATGAGAACTATTTGCCCCAGCCTAAAATATCTCACTACAAACATTGCAATCTTCGGAGTGATGTAATAGTTTGAATGGAATGTGATTAAATAGGAGAAATACTGTCAAATGCCAACTTTGTTTTCACTTTTTTAAAAAAAAGGTAAAATTGAAAATTTTTGTAAAAAATTCACATAAAATATCACTCTTCCTTTGACAAGTGCTACTTAGGCATGATGGGAGAACATAAGCAGAGCACTTAAAGGTATCTTACTAGAGGCTTCAGAGGCATGAGTTCAAACCCCTCCTCTGCACTTGTGTCAAAGGCTGAAAGTCAACTCAACTGTAAATAGAAATAGGTACCTGGTCACCGGGGTTGAAGAGTCAAGGTAGCTGGTTATGAAGCTTGCCAACATCACTCCTTCATGCATCAGTGGCTAAAGAAAGAAATGTGGCTCTGTGGATGTGGGGAGAGCAGTGGACGTGTTATATACTTTAGCAAGGCTTTTCATATGGTCTCGCACAACAATCTTGCAAGCAAGCTAAGGACGTGCAAGTTGGATGAAGGAACTGTAAAGTAGATAGAAAACTGGCCGAATCACCAGGCTCAGAGGGTAATAGTCAACGGCTCGATGTCTAGTTGGCAGCTGGTATCAAGTGGAGTGCCCCTGGGGCTGATTTTGTCCAATATCTTTATCAACAACCTGCAAGATGGCATAGCGCGCACCCTCAGTAAGTTTGCAGATGACACCAAGCTGGGGGGAGTAGTAGATATGCTGGAGGCTAGGGCTAAGATTCAGAGAGACCTTGACAAATTGGAGGAGTGAACCAAAAGAAAATCTCACGAGGTTCAAAGAGGACAAGTGTAAAATCCTGCACTTTCACATGAGGAGGGTAGTAAGGAACTGGAAAAGTTTATCCAGAGAAGTTGTGGACTCTCCATCCTCGGAGATTTTCAAGACCTGGCTAGAAAAAGCTTTGACTGGGATGATCTAGTTGGGGCTGGTCCTGCTTTGAGCAGGGGGTTGGACTAGATGTGACCTCCCAAGATCCCTTCCCACCCTCATTGTCTATGATTTGATGTGTTTTAACTATGTACCATTATGGGTTGCTAGGCTCAGGTCGAACTTTGCCCTTTTATGATTTAGATGCTATAGTAACAGGCTCTAGAGATACCAGAAAACAGCCAAACAGATCCTTAGAGAAAATACACATCCTCCTCTTCCACTTCAGAGAAAAGGAAGTGCTCTTCTGTTCTATTCATATAAATCTGACACACTTTCTCCAGATCTGCGTAGGACATATTTGTTTCACTTCACTGTGGTTTGTGCTGACTTTTGCCTCTGCTCTTAGTTAGCCGTGATTTGTAATCCCAAAGCTTCACTTTGACTTCTGCGCTCAGTGAAACACAATACCTTGGAGGATTTCATCAGAATCATCACAAATGTCTCATATTTGTAACGCAAACGTAACTATTTTACATGCAACTATTTTAGTAGGTCTCATAAAAAAATATTGGATTTGCCCAAAGAACCGTATATCCTTAGACCATCATGGGTACAACCTATACCCCTATAGCAAACATTTCCTTCAGTCCCAGGTTGGCTTAGAACAATGAGTCTCAACCAGGGTGCCTCGAGATCCTGTGAAGGGTGCTATTATAGGGTACTACACATAGGGTTAGCATGGTTATATGTTCAGATGTAATTCAGAAGGTAGGTCAAAATGCTTCTAACAGTATGAATACCTGTTTTGATCTTCCTGAGTTCTTTGCAACAAAAGCATTGCCCTATTATTTTGCTGTAGACAAAAAAAACAAGTTAAAAACAAGACCTGGCATTTACCAAGGATTGCCTTGTGTCTAAGGAGGGGTGCCTTGTGTCTACGAAGATTGAGAACCACTGGCGTAGAATTTAGATAAACCTTCCTGAGCTTTAAATTGGTGTTAATTTCCCTATTCGAACCTGTACTTTGGGAGATCAAAATTGGGTTTTCTTGTTGTTTTTTTCCAGGGATAAAGCCCTGGTGATAGACAGCCATGCAACTTCAAGGAGACTTCCGCATCCCATTTGCATTGCACCTTTACGATTGGGGTCTCTCAGCCAGCTGTCAGGAGGCCATTGCCATTTTGTACTTCACTGTAGATGCAGAACACTTCATGCTCATGGTTACCTGGAGATCTTATGCTTCTCTTTGATCTGATTTGAATTGAAAGATATCTATGGAAACTTGTATTT
>NW_005841853.1:3867839-3893076 GCF_000455745.1 Alligator sinensis | reverse complement strand
GGAAAGATAACGCACCCTGATGCATATAAAGAAAGGCTGTAAGTGGATAAGAGAAGTGCTCACGCTAGATGCTCTAATTGCTTTCTTCGGAAACTTGATTCTCCTACGTGCTTCTGAATTCTCTGAGGCTTGTTTCGCAGAACTGTCTTATTTGACTTCCCATAAACCTGAATTGGATGCTGGAAACCTTATCGCTTATTGGGGAGAGGTTTCTAGGCACATGCTGGCGTGACTCCATCTTTCACTTCCCTCTGGGTCTTTCACTTTTAGATGATTTACTATCCTGAGAGTTCGGTCAAGTAAATACAAGGAACTGCTGGTGCTCACTTATTCCAATGACTCTGGCAAGACCATTCCCAAGGACAAGAAAGGCATGGAGAAAAGTGTAGCCCCCATCCCACAAAACTTACGTTCAAAGGGCCTAAAGTACAGTCTGTTCCACTGATTTGGCTTCTTTTGGCAATCGTTGATCTCAGTCGGCTTTGAAGTTGCCTCTAAAGATATGCCTGCTCTACAATGAAGGTGCGACTGAGGGCACTGACACACAATACTAGAAATGGTTTAAAATGCAGGTTAAACCTGAACCAGACAGATATACAAGCCAGCTAAAAGTTGCCAGAGTGGTTCAGTAGCACACCTGGAAAAGCAAATACTATCAAGTACTCCTCCAGGCATCCCACAGTGCATCACGCCCCAACTGCTGCAACTTGCTGTTCTGGCACAGAGACAGGACTCTACTGCCCCCTTTTCCTCCCTTTTGTTGGCATTTTTATTAATTGGATCCCTTGCATTGCTTGGCCAGGAAGAGCTCCCTTTTACCATGTCATGCTATAGCTTGAAGAAGAGGTTGGGAAGCTTGACTCTGATAAAGAGGTGAAAGGGAAGCCAGAGGAGTGATGTAGTCAGAAGACAGTGGATTTTGGCTGCTGTGTTCTGTATGTAGATGAGCAAGATGGAAACCGAGGGAGAATATGGGAGGAGACAGAGACAGGAGAAAACGAAATGTCTACTAGCCATAGGGATAGAAAGGAAGGATTGGGTTCTTTGATCTGTTTGGAAAAAAACAATACAACAGGATCTGGATGTGTGAGGCGTGGATGATAGGACTGGAAGATGACACAAAAGGCTAGAAGATGATACTCAAGCACCATGATGGTAGAAGGATATAGGTGTTAGTAGTGGCAATGGGGAGAAGCGAGAGAGAAAATGGTAGGAAAAAAAAGAGGAACACTGTTCCTGTTCTTTGGGCTTCTTGATACCTCCCTTCATCTGGGAGTCATTGCTGTTGTCTCTGTCACCACAGCGCTGTAGTAAAGCAAACTCTGTTATTTGGACATTTCTTTAATAGCACAACTGGCAAGCATCCTTCCCAGCATCCTATGAAGGGTTGAACTGGAAACCAGAGCAGAAAACATCTGGTAGGTGAAGCAGGTACCTTCATCCCCTGCTGAAGCATCATTGTTTGCATTGAACTCTACGGAGCTCCAGTGGATACATAATTGAGATGCAAGTAATAAATATGATACTCAGAGACTGGCCTCCTGTGTGAGGCTTATGGTTCAAAGGTCAAGAGACTGCAGAGGCTATGTACAGCCTGACTGAAGGGAGCAGTAGATTTGAAGTGTTGTAGATGTGATAATCCCCAAAAGCTTATCTAACATCTTTCCCAACTACATAGTTGGTCCAGTAAATGATATCGCCAAACACCCCTCATTTTTCACACCTTTCCAGGACTAAGTGCCCTTCCTCTAGGAAAGAAGCCGAGACTGCCTAAGATAAAAACCAAGTTAAAAATGGCAAATAAATTAGTTAGTCTAATAAAAGATACCACATCTGCCCAAAGAACCTGGCCTGCCTATGTCCTTAGACCAACATGGCTACAACAAAAAACCTAGCAAATACGTAATGGGGTTAAACGAAAGTCATTTTTATAAGTGAAAATAATCACTTAAAGAATAGGACAAGAGCTATAAAATGTAGAGCAAAGAAAATATCAGAGGTAGATACAAAACAGCTGAAAGGGAGTTGAATTAGATAAGACTATTCAAAAGGGGAGAGGATCATTATTACTTATGGAGTCTAGCAGCTTTAGCAGAGACCAGGTAATGATAATGAGCCATAAAACCAGTGTCTCTGTTTAGTCTGTGGCTTTTAGTGTCCAGTACAGTCCTGGATTTTCATTCTCAGGCCTGTCTTCTGAAGGTATTTTGTAGATATCTCTTTGAGCACAAGGATTGTGAAGTTAGACATGAAGCAGTTGTTCTATGAAAAGTATTCTCCCATTGGCAACTGGGTGTTTTTCTCCTTCATCATGTTCTGTGACAGGTCCTTCTGAAGTGCAGTGATTGTTTTTGTTTCACCCACATAGTTTCCATGAGGATGTTTGGTGCACTGAGATATGTGCGAGACACATGAGGTTACTCAGTTCAACTGCCCTTCACTTGTAGGATCCTATGTACACCTATTGCAGGATGTAGCATATTACATCTAATGTACCAAATGCCCACATAGGAACTATGAATGCAGGAATGCATTGTGCCAGATGCCGAACAAATGGAAAACAAAATGCCTGCCCCTACCTTTGTGCAAGGGAACTTGAATTGCTCGTTCCGTGAGCACTGCTGTCTTGGGTTAGATCAAAGGTCCCTGTAGGCCAGTATCCTTTTTCTGGCAGGCCTGTGAAGGAGGAGGTTGGTCATCAGCCAGCTAGTCCGGTCCATGCTCTGGCTCCAATTCAGCACCCTGCCCATGCCCCTGGAGCTCTTAGCCAGTCTCCAGAGATGGGCACTGGTTTCTTCTGGACAGATTGTTACTGGGTCTGCAAGAGTTTTGAGTTTCCCCTTGCAGGAGGGTGGGCAGGGCTTGGTCTACCTTGCAACTTCAGAGGCTCCTGTATGGTGCTGATAGCCACATAGCATGGAGCTACATAGGACTCAAGGGCTCTGATACGACCAGCAATTCTTCTACCGATGAGGTCTCCCCAAGCGGAACCTGGAGAAGCTATTGGATTTCTACCAGGACCTCCTCCAGCATTGGAGGCTGGTCTCCACCTCCAAAATACAGTCATCCAGGGTGCCGACCTTCTCACTGAACCCCTGTTGAAAAAAACCCAGCTGGTGGTTCAAGTGATGGAGGTGCCCTACTGCCCTGGGTGTGCCAGAGGATAGTCCTGGTCCACATCACCCACATGGGCAACCACCTGGACTATGCCAAGCAGGGGTGGGCAGATCCCAACTCATGGAGCCGTCTATGCTGCAAGTTCCCCGTCACGTACTCCAGAGGGTCAAGGCCTCCCTACTAAACAGTGCCCTCATCTACATTGTCCAGATCCTGTGTGAAGGAAGGCAGTCCATGCCCCTGGCATCCCCCCAAAGGTTGTTGTGGCACCTCTGCCTCAGCCAGCCCCCCGGGGCCACATCATCATCTCCCCACCACATCATGTTAGCAGGCTGTGGGATTCCAAGCCAGTCCACTTCCATATACCCCATTACCACCAGCTCTACACGCTCATGCTCCACACCCTTCAACATCCCATCCTTGCGTCCAGCCCAGACTGCTGGTGGGTATGAGGGTCCCTGATGGACAAGCTTATACTCCCCCCTGATTCCATGAACTATGGGGAACCTTAGTTGCTGGCACCATGGGCATGTAACTGGTATGATTCAGACTTCCCTGGCACCTGTCCCTTCTGCAAGTAGAGGGAGACCTGGCACCGGTCCCCTGGAGCGCTAGGTTGCAACCTCTTCACTGTCTCCTTCAGAACCTCCCCCTGAGGCTCTGGCTGCTCTACTCCCTGCATCTTTTCATTTATGCATCCTCATCCATGGCCCCACCAATTCCCAGGACCTCCTGGTCAACCTCCTCCTGGTCCTAGCCAAGCTAGAGATCTACCTGACCAGGAAGGAGACTGACTCAGACAACCGCTGAGGACTGCAGGGCCATTTTCCTGTCCTTGATGTGTCCATGTCTCCAGGCAGTTTCACTGGGCAGGGTCCACTGGCTCCTTGGACTCATTTGAGGGCTGGTGGGCACTATTTGGTGTGCTCTGCTTGGTGTCCCCCCATTGAAGCACTTATTTGAAACCTGCAATCTCATTCCCATCCTTGTTTTCTCTTTAGTTGTCCCTCAAACTCAGTTGACGCATGCCCAGTCACCCCTTCTAATAAAGGGAGGGGTACCCATTGCTCTGTGGGTGTAAATCTCATGTGCCAAATAGGCCTCTCTCTGGCAAAGGGTTGCCAGCACTTCCTCCTATCAGAGGCCCCTGGACTCTACCTGGGCTAGCCCCTGCCCTGCTCTGCCCTCTCAAGGGCAGGGAAAAGCTTCCTCCTGCCCCCTTTCCTGCTGCTACAGCTTAAGGGGAACTGAGCAAGACCAGCCAGGCCCCTCCAATGCCATCCTGCTAGCTGCTTTGGCAGCATCCGCACATCTTCCTCTTGTTGTGTGGTAAGTCCTGTGCCCCCACTGCCCACGTTTCTGTCATTACACTGAATATGGCATCAGTGTGCCTCCCCCTCCTTCTCATGTGTGTCTTAATGCCTTGTGATCCACCCCAAGGGGTACCCCTCAGCCCGCAGCCACTCAGCTCTCTACCAGCCCCACAAGCATGGTAGTCCCTTAGGCCAGCTGCACCTATGCCCAGGCAGCTGTAAGGAAGCCTGCAGCCCCTGAATTGGGGCCTTTCACTACCCCTGCCCCTTGCACCTCAGACAGTAGAAGCCCCTTCCCCACCCTCAGCAGACAGCACTGGTGGCTGCCCAATGATGCCCCACACTTTGAGATGTACGTGCAGGGGCTTGTGTGGGCAGTGGAGACCACCAGGGTGGTCCACGATGTATGGCAAGGGGGTGTTCTTCTTGCCCCAGAGGCCGCTGTGCAAGAGGAGGTGGAGTGCCCACATCCAGGACCTGGGGAAGGTCATCTCTCCAAGACCCCAACCTCTGCTATGTGTGATTCTTCTGCTGCCAGGTCATCATCCAGCTGGTGGCAGGGGCAGAGGGGGCATTTGTTGTCTTCTTCCACTGGTCCCTAATGAAGTCCATTACTCCGTGGGGGACATCTAGTGCTTCCGAAGCCAGGCACCGGGGCACCTCCACCAGGAGGGCACCTTAAACCATCAGAGGAAGGCATCACAGGCCCCCACTATGGAGAGGGGTGCCACTACCACCAGCTCCCCTGGCATCCCAGATGCATGCCACAGCCACCAGTGGCATCCCAGGGCAGGGGAAGCAGGTAAGGAAGAGAAAGAAGAGGGGCGTGCCTACCCAACTACCACCACCACCACCACCACCACCACCACCTCCCTTTAGACTCACACCACTCCTTCCCGCTGGAGCTGACCTAGCCACGAGCTACCCCATGGTTGAGTGGGTGCTGGTCCCCTTTGGGTCGCGATTTTCTATGCATACCAAATGGGAAGCTCAGATGCATCTCAGGCCCTCCAACTTGGAGGGAATCCCCTCTGATGACTCAAAATGGGGGATGGTGTGAAGGTCACACCATCACCTCTCAGGCTGCGCCAGACACCCCACCACCAGGGAGAATGAAAAAACAGACCCCTGGGGAAGAGGACCCAAGGTGGCCAGGCTGTCTTGAGGAAGGGGAGCCCATGCAGGAGACCCCCCACACTCCACCACCCATGACCTGCCCCCCTGCCGCCACCAGTGATGAGACCCAGGCTTTTGATCACCCCTGCCGTGGATCCAAAAGTGGAGTCCTCCCCCTCCAACCACCTGGGGGAGGTGGGAGCCTTGGGGCCTGTCCCCTTCTTCTGGGCTCCAGGGAGGTCACATCTACCAGTTAGGTCCTGGATCGGTCGCCTCCAGACCCCACGCAAACCACTCCAACTACAGGCCTCAATACAGAGCAAGGAGAAGCATGGTCTCCTGACAGCCAGATCCACCCCAAAGGCTCCCCTGCACATCCCCCCTCCCCATCTTCTGCCCTGCCACTCTCCAAACTTACCCTTCCCCTGTCCCAAGGGGCTGCACCACTCCTACCAGTGTTAGGGGAAGTAGCCGACTGGGTGGTTCAGACAGTGCTCTGCCAGGCCTCTGCCCCCACCAGGGTGAAGAAGGGGGCAATTTCTACCACCACTGCAGCACCAGCTCCTGCTTTTGCAGCCCAAATGGCACTCTCTACCACACCACATTAGCAGGTGGGGGTACCAAAATGGTCTGTTTCCACGCAGCTCATCACTGCCAGGTCTACACACCTGTGCTCTGAACGCTCCACCATCCTGTCCTTGCATCCTGCCCAGACACCTAGTGGTGGGACACCCTCAGTAGGGGTCCCTGGTGAACACGCCTGTACTCCATCCTCATCCCATGAGCCACCAGGGACCTCATGGGCACTCCCAATATCTGTGCCCCTTCTGCCAGCAGCAGGAGACCCTGGCCACAGGTACTTGGAGTGAACCAGGTTGCAGCCCCTTCACTGCCTCAAGAGCCTCCTGCTGTGGCTCTGGCTGTCCTACTCCCCATCCATGGCCTCACCACGTCCTGTGACCAATCTCCTCCTGGCTCTAGTTCAACTTGCCATTTTTTGTCCAGGAAGGAGGCTCTGGCCAGGGGGATCCCCGGTGACTGTGGGGCCATCTCCCCGTCCCTCATCTGCTCATGTCTCTGGGCAGAGCTTTGCTGGGTGCATCCACTGGCTCCTTAGACTCATTCTAGGGCTGGTGGGTGCAGGCCGTGTGCTCTGCCCAGTGTCTCCCTCTGGGAGCTTTGTTATAACCTGTGACCATCATTCGCATCCCTCTTTTCTTTTGAGTTTGTCCCAAGTAATAAATTGCTATACCTCCAGTGGCCTCTCTGAATAAGGGAGGTGTATAGTTCTCCTGGTGGCCCATGTTGCCCTTGGTAAAGAAACAGGTCTTTCTCTGGCAGTGGCAAGTATCAGGTACTTTAGAGAAAGCTTATGAGAAAAAAAGGCTTTGTGTGTAGTATGATCTGTCCCCTGTCAGACACTCCCAGCCATCAGCAGTCATAGGTTTAGGGATATCCCAGAGTCTAAGGTTACAATTCTGACACTTGTTTAATAGCCTTTTATGGACCCGGACCCATCCTCTATAAATTCCTTCAGTCCCTTTTGAACCCTGTTTTCTTAGTGGCTTCCATAATGATGTATGGGCATGAATTCCACCAGTTAACTGTGGTGTTGTGCAAAAATGAGTATTTCCTTTGGTTTGTTTTAAGTCGGCTGCCTGGGGATATCCTGTGTTCCAGGCTCCACGAAGCAAGTGTTGAAGGCTGGTGAGCCTGCACTTTCCCTTAGCATCACCTGAACCTGCAGATAACCAAGAGAGAAAAAAAAATAGAATGAAACCCCCATATTTTTAAATGCATCTAAAATGCTTTTCTTCAGCATTGCAGCTTGGAGAGACATTTCTTCTTATTGACCTGCTGTCACCAACAGTCCCTGAATTCCTGTAAAAGCACAGTACTTGTGAGCACAGAAACAGTGATAAGCTGGTGTATGTGGTCACTGCCCTTCAATGGCATGTGACTTCTAATGGATTCCAGGGCGAGTCCGCTACACGCGGCTGTCCTCGTTGAAATTCAGTGCACAGAGCTGCATCCACACAGCATTACAGCAGAGGATGGGAATGTGCAAGATAGCCAGGAGGTTCAAATTCCCATGACAACCGGGACGCCCGGTGGTTTGCACACATGTGCAATAAAAGGGACCACATACCTTGCTTGACATCCCCAAGCACTATCAGCTTGGGATTCACAGCACACCTGAAGCAAAGCACGGAGGGTGCTCAGACAATGCAGGAAACATGTGGGTGCGCTTCCTTACGCTGGGTGTTTCAAGCCTCGGCCCTGATATGTGTATGCTGTGTCCTCTATGTGCAATGAAGGCTGCTTTCAGTCCACGCCGGGTACTTGAGCTTGTATCCCACTAGCTTCTGTGCCTTTGTACCTGCTCCAAGGCCCAGATGAAAGTCAGACCTTGGTAAGATTCCCACCGACTTCAAGGTACTTGGGGACAGACCCTCAAACACTCCTCACAGTGTGACATTAATTTGGATTAAAAAACTACATTTTATTTAAAAATTGAATCAGGAGAGTCATGCCAGAGGAAAATACAGTAGACCTTTACTAAGGAGGAAGCAGTTATAGCCTGGTGGTTAGATTACTGGCCTGAAACTCAGGAAACCTCTATTCTACCTTCCTGGATCTGGCACCGGGTGACCTGTAGCACGTCACTTCTCTTTGTGCCTCAACTTCCCTGTTTGTAAAATTGCGTTATAATCACCATACTGACTTCCTGTGTGAAGTGTCTTGAGATCCACTGAAAAAGAGCACCGTAGCTAGGTATTATTATTATTACCAATAATATTACAATGCAATATTGTAATGGTAATGCAATATTACCAAAGGCAAAACATTGCATTACCACGTTATTGCCTCTGGAAAATAAACCTGTATTATTTTTTTTTATTAGTCCTCTCACCAAAGCATTTCAATATCCACAGGTGGAAGATGCAATTACTCAGACTTTTATAGTGTCCCTCTACATTGCAGCAGCACTTAAGGTAAGGTTAAATTTAAGCTGATAAAGTAATACAAAAAAAAAAAAATGAACATGGCAGGATTCCCAGAAATGCAAACCCTGGAGGTATTACCTTTTTAAATGGAAAGTATATAGTAGCCTGCAGCTAAGGCACTGAGTTGACACTTAGTAAATTGACACTTTGGGCTTCGTTCCTTAGTCTACCAATGATATCCTTTGCAATAGTGAAGTCACTTCACTTCACTGAGCCCTGCATGTCTGCTGGGTCTTTTCTCATCTGTAAAATGTGGATAAAAAATGCTTCCTCTCAAAGAATGGCTATTTAACCCCGGTGCGGTGACTATCTCCTACAACGTATATGTATACCTCCTAGCACCATGAAGGCCCTGATCTTATTCTAGACATGGCTGTTGTGAGTGCAGTAACAGCAGTAATAATAATAATAATAATAATAATAATACTCCACATGAGCGCACAAAAGACTGCTGTCCTGCTAGAATCGTTAGTTAAGACCAATGCAATTCTTTAAATGCTTTCAAATAAGGGAGCACGGCATTTGAAATTGGGGAGACCTTCCAACATTGCTTTTTGGCCAGCAAAGATTATTTCCAGCACGCTGCCCTGGAAACTGCAATGCTGCACTTTGCCCCCTCGAGGTAGAGAGTGTGACTCACTCCATTCATATGACTTTGAAACAATAATGCCAGCGTAGCGCTGCCTTTAGTTGAGCTAATATTTTCCCCCCATCACCAGGGACGCATTTATTAATTTTTACATTACTTTTTGAATCCCGCCTCTCTTGGCTGTCAACAATATTCAGTCTATGCAAGACATATATTTTCATTAGCTTGTTACATTCTTTCCTCCCCTAATGGTGCCTCATATTTTAAAGATCTTTCTGCCTCTCAAATGGAAAGGAGTTGTCATAAGTTATTGGCATCCTTGTCATGCGGGGGGAAAAGCTCAGGCAAGAATTTCAAGTGGGGAGGGGGGGAATCTATGGATAACTCCTGTATTAATGTAGATACACCCCCAATTCATCCCAGGATAAATTTGTCATGCTTGGGCAGGGTAACACTGGTTTCTAACTGAGTATCATCCATCTGCCGGATTTTAAAATTAGTTTAAGGCCTCTCAAAGTATTATAAATATTCTGTCTGCCCATACCTGGTATAAGTCAGGACATGCCTCATTCAGTCCACAGACCCGCCATAATCAAGCCAAACAAGGATTAGAATTTGGCTGAAATTTGACTTTATCCAGAATTTGGTTTCATCCCAAATTGGGAAAAAGAGTTGAAATATTTTAGATTGAATGCTTCAATGGAATGATATTTCCAAAGCGAGATTCAAAAATTTCTGTTCTGCAAAATAAATATTTTTTAGAGTCTTGAAGCAAAGTGGATTTTTTCTAGCTTCAGTTAACATTAATTGGTGTCCACCTCGGTGGCTACAGTATGTCATAGGAGCTGTAATTCAACATATATCATGTTCATCCTATCCTGTAGGCCAGGACAGCCATCTTATTCAGTGAACAGACCTAGAGCATTGTGAGAGTCAAGTGACCGTGGTGCATTATAACAGATGTACCAGGTCCAAGGCCCTGGCCTAGAGAGGAGAAAAGGGGTCGGAGCCATCTGAGCTCCAAGTCCTGGGAGGGAAAACAGATATGGACTGAAATCAAACTGACCTAAGCCAACATGTTTCAATTCCATTCAACAAAGACAAATGCTACGATTAAGGCCAGCTTGACCTGAAGTGTGATTTGTTTCTATTTTTTCCCCTTCATAGGAAAACAATTAGAAAAACTTGGCCAAATCAAATTTTTCCCAGGAAAAACTTCAACTTCATGGAAACTGTATTTTCTATTAAAAGAAAAAAAAAAGGATGGAAGATGTCCAAGCTGCTTCAGTTACAGTGAAGATTGTGGGATTGTCTGATGGTCGATG
The DNA here is from genome assembly GCF_000455745.1 of Alligator sinensis. Lineage (NCBI taxonomy): Eukaryota > Metazoa > Chordata > Crocodylia > Alligatoridae > Alligator > Alligator sinensis. Next base: position 3,882,608 of record NW_005841853.1, on the reverse strand, counting down.
TGCACGTCTCGGTAACAACAGAAGTTTGAAGGAATGGCCATTTGGGAAATGACAGCAGAGACAGATGTTAGTAAGGAACCAGCAACGGTTGCCTCATTTGGGGTTATCAAAGACTGAAGGGATCTGAGAAAGAAAGGACAAAGCCAGAAGAGGAAGAACCTGGAGGGAAGAGTGCTGTTCTTATCTTAGGCAACTTTGCCCAGAGATTAGTGCAAAGCCCTTCGTTAAAGCTGGGTGGGAAATGAAATAGCACCCAAGTGCTTCCTCCCATTTCTCTCATTAGCCAAGATGTTGTCAACTGTGTGGCCACAGTTAGACTCCCCACCACACACTTGGTGATCTCTCAGAGGAAGCAGAACCGCCTCAGTACACAGCACAGTTGGGGACCCGGCCATTTATTTAGAGACCTAAATTGGCACATGAGTGCTAGTGTCACAAACAGGATTTAGTTGTTGCAATGTCCAGTGGTCCAATTTTTAGGTGCCTTACTGCCAGGTGCAGTCCATGGCATTCAGGTAGGCACCTGGGCTCCCTATATAGTGCACAGGGAGAGTGACACACCTTAGCTCAAGGGTGTCAAACGTCTGCCCGTGAGCCAGTTCTGACCTGCAGAGCTGCTCCTTCTGGGCTACAGAAGTTGAAGACATGGCCAGCGGTGGGCATGGCCTGCCACAGGACATGGCCCTCCAACACCTTGCTTACAACCACTTGTACACCTCTGCCAAGACAAGTACCTTTCTGGTTTGTGGTGGCTTGCCTCACTGCCACTGGGGTGCATTGCTACCACCACCCCAAGCCCTGTGGATCCACATCTGGCCTGGGGCCCTAGGCGAGTTTGACACACCTGCTTTAGATATAGTCCCCAGCTGTCAGCACACATTGTCCTGGGAGCTCTCTCACCTATGTAACAAGAAGTACTGGAGAAAGGGGCATAGCTTTGTCATCTAGCACTCAGGTAGAAGGAGATGACTCACTTTCTCTTGGCACCCAAAGCCATGAACTCGCTGTTGACCTTCTGATATAGCACCTTGGCCTCTCTTGGCAAATTGTAGTGATGCAACCCAAGGTTGGGAAAGTTCAATATCTTATCAGCCATATCTCTGATATGCTTTAGACTTGTGACCAGCAACACATGATTGTTCCTCATTTTCTATATAGTGCTGCATTATCAGTCTGGCGTGTCCCATGGGATAATACCAGTAAAGGAACACGGAACATGAGTTGTACTGTTGCAATAAGACAACCCTTGCCAACCATTTAGAGTAAGGAAATGTGAGGTGCTATTTTTTTCCCTCCCTCCCTGGTAATTCACCAGGCAGCAGTTAATGGGGCACAAAGAAAGCTCCCAGTCTTCATCACCTTACTTCCTGCATCCCAAGATAGGACAAGTAAACGGTGTAGAGATAGCTGTCCAGTTTCACCAGTTTTCCATAGTGAACTGTTCTTGAGCAATTCTTGGATAATTGTCCTGTGAAGGGACAATTGTCTTGTAATAAACCCTGTGTGGCCCGGTGTGTCAAAGTCTCACAAGTTTTATCTAGTGCTTTCTGTATTGATCCCGATAACAGGCCAAAGATTTTTTTTTGTCATTACTGACCTAGGCTAGATTTGAACCTGTGTCGTAAAAATGAAAGGATCTTCTTTTTCTGATCAGGGTATCATAGGCTCATAGAAGAGACTTGAGTGTGTTTCCTGGCTCCTAGCCCAAAGTATTTTCCCATAGGCTACAGGATATTTTGGAACAGAAGTTACTTTGAATAGGAAAATGAGGTGATGGAGGTTTGGCATTTCCTACCCTAGTAACATCCTGGTAACCAAGCAGCTGACTCAAAAGTTAGGTCATTATGCAAACAGTGGGATCAAAGCCAAAGATGACTGGGCAACAGCAATGCCTTCATTATATATGGCTTGTTAACTATGGGTTTTTTTATGCCCCTAATTGTTCAAGGAGACCAAGGTATTGCAGCAAAGTAGGGCAGTCAGGCTGCAGACAAAACCTGGATTACAAAATGCAATGGGGGAGGAGGTTAAATTTAGCAATGGTGCAGACAAATTAGTGGAACATTAAAAGAAGAAGAAATACAAACAGCAAACAGGCCACTGGAGGCATGACTCAGGCGAGACCTCTCAGTGTCTTGCATTCCTTTAGGTCAATGTTTCTTTTTCATTTCAGCTTAGCAAACTACTGTTTGACATACTAAATATTTGTGAACTCCTTACTATAAAAAGGGGGAGGGATTAGGACATATATTCATTCTGACAGCAAGAAACCTATACTAATTATTAGCACTTGTGTTTTAAGATGCCAACAAAGAATTCTTGGCTTTGAAAGGTAAGAATTTGCCAGGAGGGTTTATCAGAAATTTTCCAGTTAAACATAGTTTATTGAAACATAGCGGTCTGTTGAGGCCAAGATGTCTTGTTCACAACCTCTAGGGTCTGACTAACTTTTCCTGAGGCAGTCCTGCCTCGGTTTCTCCTTAATAGGTCCGTCTTGGAAGTGGAAACTCCAGATACCATGGGGTGCTGAAGCTAGGTGGAAAAATCTACCTGGGGGGAATGGGCTTGCTCCAGGGCTAATCTTCTGCCCTGAGATGGAGGCAACTGGTGGTCGTTCCCCAGTTCTGGGCTCCATGAAACCAACATGGAAATTTATTTTCATTTAATTAAAAGTGAAACTGACAAGCATGTTAATTTCACTCAGCAGAGGCAGGGTCTGGGGAGATGCTGGGTTTACTGGAGGTTTTGGTTGGAAGTTAAAATCAAAGTTTTAAAACAAACAGATGTTGCCTTTGAGCTGGGAACACTGTTCATAGGCGTTTAACCTTTCTTTCTCTGCTATCTTGCACAACACATGCACACACCTCTTGCCCTGCGAATAAAGTTGGCTGAAAAACAAAGAGGGGCAGAGCAAGGTCATGCAACAAAGAGCTGCCGTAACTGTTACATTTGGCTTCACAACTCAGAATTATTTGGCTGACCCAAATTTGTTTATTTTGCTTTAGACAATGATAAAGTTTCCAAGGATTCATAACTACCTCCATTTGCCCTTAGTGACACTCATGGCGGGTCACCTCCTCCCAGTTGAGAAACCCTGGGGCTCTGGAGCTTAAAAAATGCAGAGTCATGTTCAAACTCTGTTCCCAGTTGGCCCAAGTCTGAATTAATAAACTGGGTATGAACAACACAATCTTTGGAGAGGATTGGATCAGGCCACTTAAGATCTTTCTCCAATTCCCAGCCCTGGAAATTACTTATCTAGGGACCTTAAGCAAGACAAACCTGTGCACCACTGCCAGGCACTGAAGTTCATTCTTCAGCATCATATAGTTGTACTGAATCTCAAAAAATGCTGAGCATTCATAATGGTCAGTGAAGTCCAACCATGTTTGCCTGGAATAATTACTTGCTTTATTCTAATTGAAAAATACTGAGTGATCTCACTGGAAACAATGGAAAGATTGGTGTTAGTACTAGCCTTGAGTCAGGACTCAAGGATTTGGAGCTGTATCATCATTATTAAATGCTATAAGAACTAAAAATATGTTTGTTTTTTCTTGAAAGCTCAGTCTCTACAACAGCAAGTGCCTGCCTACGGTAACTATTGTGCATTCTTATGCTTAGGATTGGACACCCTGCAAGGTCTACTAGTCAGGTCCATTCAGGCTTGCAATAAGGAGGACATTTTTAATATGGTAATTAACCCCGTGAACTGTGCTTAACTGGGATTCAGGGGAACCTATGGGCTGGGGGATTCTTTAAGTGGAGGATTCTCCATCACCGTAAATCAAGACCAGGCACCTTTCTATAAAAATGATCTCCTTAAGCTGATGTTTCATAGAGTTGATTCACTAGTTATTGGTTGACGTCTATAAGCTGTTTTATAGTTGATTAAATGATGGCAATGTTCCCTTTTGTCCTTAATGTGGTCCATGAACAAATCTCTGCAGAGAGGCAGAAGCAATGTCTCCATAGGGCTCATAGCAGCTTGCTTTTCTTGGTTCCCTGAAGCCAGCTGCTTCGGTGCTTTGCCTCTATTCAAAGTTACACTCCAGTTACAATACACCGCAATATGCAACCTACTGTATACATGCCATAAGCACAGTAGGGCATGGTCAAAGAACAATAGCACAATTTTTCCTCAGACAGAAGCTCAGATTCAATTAATTTTGCAATTTTTCAAATCATCGAACCACTGTACTTGAATTTCCTACCTTGAGGATTTTCTTTCTGGCTCATGCCCTATGTATCCTGCCATTGCCATAGTGATAGTCTGAGCTCTGTCAACATCTGCTTCTTTGACATTAAGAAAGTAAAATTAGTCTTCCAGGATGTGCCCCTTGTCCAGTTAGTCTGACATCCTGTTTCTGACAGCGCTCTATGCTGAATGCTGCAGAAGATGAAACAAAATAATCCCCTCCCTTACATTATAACCAGCAAATAGATGTATATCCAGCTGGGATGTACAGCATGGAATGACATTTCCTTCCTCGTCGCTGCAGACTGTATCTTGAGCCATGTAAGTTGATGATTCTTCTCTTAGTTACTGCTGCTACAAGTGGCTATAGGTTATTTTATCCTATTGAACAGTTTAGTACCAGCAGTTGTCAAAAGAGCAATTGTAAAGAAGATGGAGATGGCCTTTTTTTTTATTATGGTTGTAGGGGACAGAACTAAGAGTAATAAGTAGCCTCAGGCTATAGCAGATGAAATTTAGGTTGGAGCTTAGGAAAGCTTTCTGACCCTGAGGGTGGTCAAGCATTGGGACAGGCTGCCTAGGGAAGCTGTGGTATCCCCATCCCTGAAAATGTTAGACACTTGGCTGGGATGATTTAGTCAGGGACTATCCTGCCTTGAGTAGGAGGCTGGAGTAGATATCCTTGTGAGGTTCCTTCCAGCCTAACTTTCCATTGATCCTTTGAAGATTTGGGTCTAAATTACTTGCTTAAAGGCATACAGGGTCATTGGCAGAGAAAGGACCTCAACTGCAATGAGAATAAAAAACCCGATATGAAGGTCATTGACAAGTTCTTATTTTAAAATAAAGAACAAATAATCAACCTCTCTTCTCTCTCTCTCCCCCTCCAGCTCCATCTGGATTTAGTTCATGCCTTCTACTTCTAGAGGAGGTTGTAGGATCAAATAAATTCAGAGCTAATAACATAAGGCTGCTTTTGGAGACAGACTTCCCCTTTCGGGTTTCCAGATCAAGGCAGCTGTTAGCGGCGTCCTTATTTAACCTCGTCCGGAGGCAAATAATATGCAAATAACTGACAGTTTCAGGCACTGACTGTTGACCTGGTTACCGACAAATCAGGCCAATTAACACTAGTGAATGTCAAATATAGCTTTCCTAATGAAACCCAACCAATCCCCCTCAGATGTTATTACCCTACTGGCTAAGTTTTTTAATTTAGATGGCAGAGAAATCAAGAAAGGTAAATAAGAGACCTGCTGGCACTGGGATTCAGTTGTACCTTTGTTTCTGTATGTCTCAATAGAGTGAGAAAGGAAACAGGCCTCTCTCAGGCCATATATCTCTGACTGGTAAAAGGATATGACCCTTATGCTGAGGTGAATACAAAAGTTAACTGAGTTTGGTCCTTGCTGGGTTAAAAACCCTTCCAGACAGGCCCTGAGATGTTGGCACCATGGCACTCAGCCCTGCTGGCCATGAAGTAACCACTTTTAGAGAACTTTCCCATTACTATAATTAAGCCTCACATAATGAGGGATTGGGTTTGGCACTGGGGGAAGGGAATGGAAGAATTCACTCCTCATCAGGCCAAGCCGCCGTTCAGCAATGGGATGGCTTGAGTACTGGGGAAAGAAGCAGAGGACTCATGTAGCGGGAGGGAGCCCATTGCTCCTCCCTGCTAGGGAACCAGGTGCAAGGATCTTCCTTGGACCGGGCTTTATACCACAGAGCACCCTACACACCCTGGCCGCATGCCTTCAACAGCAGTTGCAGGGCACTAAGGTACCTGCTTCTCTTGGAGCAGAGATTGCCCAGGGAGGGAACACAAAGAGCCAGGTGAGAGCCCAGGTGCAGGTTGCCATGACAACTGGCTAATAAGGAAATTGGCTGCACCTGCACTGGGTTAGCTGGCTGGAAGAGGCAGGGCCCTAGGCCCATATAAACCCTGGGGCTGGCACCAGGCAGTTCAGTTCCCTGCCAGCAGCTGAAGGGGAAGGGCTCAGAGACGCTACAGCCCCAGGAGCCCATAAGGTACCCTTGCCCACAGGCACCCAGTATTAGAGAAGAAGTTTTACTCATTTAAAGGGGGAGAGCATGCCTTGAACTTTGGGTTACGTTATAGCCCAGGGGATCATGTTTGACTGCTGTTGTTTGTTTGCTGTCTGATAACACTGGTGGTTTGGGTGAGGCTATCTGGTGAAGGAGGAGGCCTTATTGGGGGGGCCCACTGCAGCGCAGGGACCCTGGCGCCAGAGGGTGTGGCATGAGGGGTGCAGAGACAAGGCTGCGGAGAGCCCAGAGAGGACAACATCAATATCATCTGCGAGGCTTGGGGCATGGTAAAGGGCCAGTTGGAGCCACACATACAGCCTGTAAGGCTGGGGTGTCCTGGAACATCTATTTTGAAATGGGACCCACAAGGGGTTCAGGGAAGTCCATCAGGACCATGCTCACGTAGGCTTAAAGGAAGTCTCCCTACTCATTACCATTACATCAAGACGTGGCAGGAGAGACTAGAGGGTGCCCAGCGGGCTGTATTGGTACAGTCGAGGGGCTCTAGGGGTAACACGACCATCCTTGAGGATCCCGTCCATGACAAGCAGCTCTGGAGTAAGAGGGGAAGGATGCACCTAGGACATGATTCAGCTCTTCCAGAAGGCAATGGGATTTTTCATTGACTTCAATGTGCTCCTAAATCAGTTCCCCATGGAGGAAGGGGTCAGGTTTCCTGTTCACTTCATGGTGGCATCTCCCACCTCTGCTGGGATCAGATCCTCAGCTGGTATGAACTGGGAAGGACAGTGAAGCTACACTGCATTTTCCTCACATAGGGTGCATCCACATAGTGATCACATGGGTCTACACGTGATTGCCAGCTCCGTTACCATAGTGGCGTGCTCTCCAGGTATAATGTTCACCACTACAGCAACATCTACCCGTGCTCCGTGTGCACGGTACAGTAACCGCCTGTTACTGTGCTGTGCTTCCTTCTAGAAGTACTGCAACACAGCGCCATAGCAACGTTACCATATGGTGACGTATAGATGCACCCATAGAGACCTGGCTCCCAAGGAGGAGGGTAGCTAAGTTTCAGTTTGGGCTGCATTGTAGGAAATAAAAGTTGTTCTCAGAGTTCTGGAGCCCTTGAGAGACATCTGGAAGAATTTGGGGACCTCTTTATTTACCATACAAATCGGATTCTGTTAGTCCCTTTTTTTTTTTTTTTTTTTCTTTCTTTCTCCAAGTCACGTCATCTCATCTTTGTGCTTCAGTTATCCACACTTGTAACCCTGACGTGAAGTTCCTTCTTTGCAAAATGCTTTGAGGTCTACTGACAAAGTGCCATGAAAGATCTGGATGCTATTGCAACATTATTAATCTGTGTGCGTGATCAGGGCAGCATAAGGGTTTCAACAAATATGTTGCCTTCAAGAAAGCTCCTTTCTGGCTGCTTCTCATGCTAATGCTGTAAACACTATTTCATCTATGCATGAAGACACTGGACAGTGAAATCCCATCAGCTGAACTGGAAAGCTCATAACCTTGCATGAGCTGAGGTGAAAATGAGTTTGTATTAGCCTACCTGAGACTGGGAAGTCACAAAGTGCACTACATTCATCAATTAAATACCTCTCTAATTTTCTCTATATGCCCCTCAGACAAAGAAACCTGTCTGCAAATGAAACACATGCATCTCCCTGTGTATTTGTTTATAAGGCCAAATCAGTGCTTGGAGCAATCTCATTGGACTGTCCCTGGCAAATGAAATTCATCCCCAACACAACACATCCCTGGAGATGACTATACCTTGAGTCAATTCCATTGACTCATACCTTGTAGAGATTCATGCCTGATGTAACGCCAAGGCATACAGCCCCTGAAAACATGCCCCCGCAATAGCTGAGACACATCATAAAGATGAAAACTGTAGGTACAGGAAAAACATCAGCTATACATTATACAACACAGAACCAGGATAACAGCTCTGTGGGTGAGTAGGTGGGTGGATAGATAGATGACAGTAACACCCTCTGTGTGAGGATGACACTGATCAAGATAAATAACAATGGATGTCTTAAAAGGTCGAAAACACTTGTCTCTTAGAAAACAGGAAGAGATGGATGGAAGTTGGTATTTATGGGGCTAGGTATTTATAGATGCTACAGCTGCCATTGCAAAGACTGACTATTCACATGAGATTTGAATGGGATTATCTGCCAGATTGTAGGTCGAACTCCCAGGACTGTGGGCACAACATCAATCTTGGCTCTAAAACTTCATAACAGCTGGGGAGAGCAGGGTCCCCTCTGCCTCTTCATGCACCAGGGAGCCTGCAAATGGGGGAAGCAGTTTGCAGGCCAGTTCCTAGGCCAGTTAATGGGTAATAGAATAGCCTATTAGCATATAATGGTGGAGACACATCATACCCTGTGGCTTCCTGCCTCGGCTTCAACTGGTGCTCCCTTCTCTTGCACCACTGAGGCCTCCACCCAGACCAAACCCATGGTTTTTGTCTCCACCCAAACGGAGCCCCTGGACTGGGTTGCAGGGGCTACCTGGCACAGGAATGGGAGCTAGCAACTGGGAATGGGAGCAAGGTCCCCCCCCATCTGTGGTGTATGCTCCTTAGTGAGGTTCCTGGAGTCACAGGTGACTGAGCTCCAGGCCCAGGTAGGCAGACTTCATGCCATCAGGGCCCACAAGCAGGAGATTGATGACTACTACAAGTCAGACTCTTCTCCTGAAGAATGAAAAAGAAGAGAAGATAGAGGAGAAGGTGGCCAACAAGAAGGCTGGTTGAAAAGACCCACCTGGAGCTACCTGGAAGACTGTCGTTTCAGGCTCCAGGACATGCAGGACTAGGGCTGCCCCTCCCCTGGCACTGCACAACAGGTATGCTCCCCTCACCACGCATGAGGGAACTCTGATGGAGACACTGGAGGACGAGGTAGGTAGTCAGCAAACTACCACCCCCAGGAGGAGATGCAGGGGGTGGTGGTGGGGATTCACTCCTGAAGGGCACTGAGGGACCCATCTGCCATGTGAATCCCCCTGCCTCCCTGGGGCCTGCATCCAGGATGTTGCGGAAAGGATCCCTAGGCTCATCTGGCCCTCTAACCACTACCCCATGCTTCTCATCCACATGGGCATAAATGACACAGCCAAGAGTAATCCAGAACAGGTCATGAGTGACTACAGGGCTCTGGGGGCTGGGCTTAAGGGGTCAGGGCATAGGTAGTCTTATCCTTCCCTCCTAGGTCTGTGGCCTGCAACCAGGAGCACAAAGGAAGTGTCAAAGAAGTAAACTGATGACTCCGGTGGTGATGCTACGGAGGGAGGCTTCGGGTTCTTTGACCATAGCGCACACTTCAGGGAGAGTGGACTCCTGGGAAGGAATGGCATCCATCTCACACAGGAGTTTTCTCAGCCAGGATGGCCAATCTTCTAGATAGGGCTTTAAACTCAGGTCACCGGGGGATGGGAAACACTGACTGGAGCATGCCTGGGGACTGGCATACAAGAAAGCTCTGAAGTTGGGGACACTAGGAGAGCCACTCCTGCAAGAGCTAAGGGAATTGTTCTCCCTTAGCTGTGACAGGAAATCTAGGGTCTCAATAGGAGGACTCAGGTGTCTGTACACTAATGCTAGGAGCATGGGGAACAAGCAGGAGGAGCTAGACCTCTTACTCTCCAGTGGGCATTACAATCTACAGTAAAAACTCTGTTATCCGGCATCCCCCATCAGTGTACTGGGGGACAAGGAGGGGGGCCCGCATAGGCTGCTTTTTCCCGTGCTGAAAAAGTGGCAAAGAAAACTCAGCTTGCGGTGGCAAAACGGGAAGTCCCCCAGAAGCGGTATTTCCAGTTTTGCTTTTGCCGTGTTGCTCGGATGCTCATTAATACAGTTTTCTGGCTAATAAAGTGCCGATTAACACAGCTTTTACTGTAGTAGGAATTACAGAGACCTGGTGGGACCCCTCACATGACTGGAACGAGGCCATAGAGGGCTACACCCTGCACAGAAGGGACCAAGTAGGGAAGAAAGGTGGAGGTGTAGCTCTCTATGCAAGGGAGCAATACAACTCCTTGGAGGCTGACACCAGCTCCAGTGAAGAGCAGCTTGAAACCCTCTGGATCAAACTATGGGGGTAAGGACAGGGGTGGTGAGAGAGACCTAACTGTAGGTGTATACTACAGACCACCAAACCAGGGGGAGGAGCTCAATCTGGAGTTCTCTTGAGAACTGGCAGAAGCTGCATGCACATGGGACATGGTCATCATGGGCAACTTCAATTATCCAGACATCTCTTGGGAGGAACACTCAGCTAAGTCAGATTGGTTGCATTGCTTCCTGACCTGTATTGAAGAGCTCTACCTGACTCAGGAAGTGCATGGGCCAACCAGAGGTAATGCTTTCCTAGACTTGGTGTTGGCCAAAGGAGATGATTTGATGAGTGACTTGAATATAGAGGGTAGCCTGGGTGACAGTGACCATGAAACCATCACATTTACTGTCTCTCACAAGGCAGGCAAATCAGCTAGCAGGGTTGAAGTTTTGGACGTCAAAGAAGCAAATTTCAACAGGCTCAGGGCAATAAGTAGGGGAAACGCTATGGGACTAGGGACCAAAGGCAAAAGGAGTGCATGAAAAGTGGTCATTCCTCAAGGACACGATCCTTGAAGCACAAACGAAGTCTATTCCCATGTGAGGAAAGATAGCAGAAGGGCTGGGAAGCCCTCTTGGCTTAATAGGGCCATCATGATCCTCTTGAAAAAGAAGAAAGAGGCATATAAACAATGGAAGCTTGGGACAGTCCTCAAGGAGCACTATACGACAATGGCCCACACTTGTAGGGAGCAGATTAGAAAGACTAAGGCAGTGACTCAATTTAAACTAGCAACAGAAGTCAAAGACAATAAGAAGTCCTTTAGATATTTAGGGAACAAGAGGAAAGCAAGTGGAAGCATAGGTTCATTGCTTAACTCAGGACAGCTGGTTCCTGACACTCAGGAGAAAACTGAACTCCTGAATGACTACTTTGCTTTGGCATTTCACTGGACTAAGGTACTCATTTTTACCATGCCCATTCTGAACCTTATCTAGTATGATTTTCCCCTTTCTACTGTAGACGTTGAGCTGGTGCACGCTCAGTTAGAAATGTAGACATTTAAGTCATCAAGACCAGATGAACTTCATCTGAGAGTGCTGAAGGAGCTGGCCAAAGTCATCGTGGGACCTTTGGCGAAACTCTTCCAAAACTTGTGGCACTTGGGGGACGTCCCTGAAGACTGGAATAGGGCCAATGTTGTGCCCATCTTCAAGACGGGGAGGAGAGAGGACCTGGGCAACTGTAGGCCAATTAGCCTAACTTCTATCCCAAGGAAAATCCTGGAAAAATTAATCAAGGGGAGTCTACGTGTAATACGCTTGCAGAAGGTAGGATTCTGAACGACAGCTAGCATGGCTTCATCACAGGCAGATCTCGTCTTACCAACCTCATCTCCTTTTATTACTAGGTAACTTGCCACCTGGATAAGGGAGAGGAGGTCAACATTGTATACCTAGATTTCCAAAAGGTCTTTGATCTGGTATCCCATAATGTTATCACGGGAAAATTGGAGGATTGTGGGATCAACTGCTTGACAGTTAGATGGGGAGGGAGCTGGCTGCAGGGTAGAACCCAGAGAGTCCTAATGAATGGATCTGTCTCATCCTGGTGAGAAGTGGCCCGTGGGGTCCTTCAGGGCTTGGTGCTTGGTCCAGTTCTTTTCAACATCTTTATTAATGATTTGGATACGGGGGTGAAGAGCTCACTGGCCAAGTTTGAGGATGACACCAAGTTATGGCGGGGTGTGGTAACACTTGAAAATAGGCTGCAGATACAGGCAGACCTGGACAGGCTTGCAAGTTGGGCAGATCAGAACCAGATGAAGTTCGACATTGAGAAGTGTGAAGTGCTCCATCTGGGGGCAAACAACTCCTAACATACTTACAGGCTCGGTGGTGCCAAACTGACCAGCACCACGACTGAAAGGAACCTGGGGGTAATAATAGACCATGGTATGAATGTGAGCTGGCCGTGCAATGCTGTAGCCAGCAGGGCAAACAATACTCTGGCATGCATCGACTGATGCATCTCAAGAAAAACCAAGGAAGTGATTCTTCCACTCTACTGAGCATTGGCAAGACCGCAGCTGGAGTACTGCATCCAGTTCTGGGTGCCACACCTCAACAAGGACGTGGACAAGCTTGAGAGAGTCCAGAGAAGAGCCACCCAGATGATCAGAGCTGTGCAAGGTAAGCCATACGAGGAAAGGCTGAGGGACTTGGGCCTCTTCAGCCTAAAAAAGAGAAGGCTGAGGGGACTTGGAAGGAGCTTACTACTATATCTATGAATCCATGAACGCAGGGACTGTGCTGTGAGATTTGGCTCCAACGCCTCCACTCATGTTGCAGTTGCATTTCCTTTACCTCACCAAGCTCCACCCCTGACATCAAGTTTTCGTCGCTTTTCAGGCTTTTGCTAAATCACCATCTCCTGTATGTGCTCCCAGGAGGAGCCAGCCAATATCCTGCAGCAAAACCAGCTGGCTGCTCTGCAGGAGGATACGGCATCATCCAAACCACATGGCCATGAAACTAGCTCGTCCAGAGATCAGATCTTTGCCATTGCCACTAATGGAGGCCAGGGCTCTCCACCAAAGTTGCTCTCCTTGAGAATCAGTGTCTTGTTCATTTATGCCAACCAGCATTCATCTCTGTCCACCTATTGTGGAACCAAGGCACAGTGGGCAAATACAGCCCTAGTGTGACTCCAGTGACTTCCATAAAGTCACTCAAGGATATGCTCCATTGCATCTTATTCCCTTTTTAGGATCCGTTGCTACCTGCTGCACCATAACAGTAATCCATGGAAATGGGCCTGAGGCTCTGTACAGCTCCATCCTTGCTGATGTCTCTGATCTGAGAGTCCCTGTCATTGAAACACCACCTCACTGGGGCACAAAAGGCATGTCTACACTGCCCCTGGGCTGTGGTAGCAAGCAGGGGTCAACCCTGAGATGGATGTGATGTAGCCTGAAGTTGGCACTACTTTTTGTGTTGGCCATTTTATTAGCTTTACCTTCCTTTGTGACCCTGCAGTTTGCAGACGGCCCCTTTCCTGAATCCCAAACCTTAGAACTGGAGAACCCAAATGTACGGGTGGGTCCAGATCTTTTTTTTTGTGCAACTTGAGCTCATCACTAATTATATCATACTGTCACCGAACTACAAAGTTGGAACAAAACTCTGCGACTCCCAGGCATTTTGGCTACTCAGCCAGAGCGAATACACAGGAGATGCCATTCAGCCAGGGATGGTGGATGATAGGACAGAAGGGGAACATCACCCCTCTACGCTGCCACTCCCATGGTCAGTAGTTATAGACCTGCCGCAAACAGAGAACTTTCTTTTCTGAACCTCTTATAAATGACCATGACAAAGTTGTAGCCGTACTCATGTATGAAGGGGCCCAGTCCTGGTCCTGAGAAGTGCAAGGGGGCTTGCATTCCTCATGGGAACTGCAGTTGTTCTGCAAGCTTAGCACCTTGTAGCATCAAGCCAACATTTCCAAGCTTGGGCCTGAGGTTCAGCAGTCAGATGAAAGGGGTCTGATTTGCAGAGACACTGACCACCACCGCAGCCCCCAGTTAAAGCTGCTGGGATCTGACAAGACAAAGGTGCTTGGAAGCTAGGGAGACTGCCTTCTTGCTGGGGCGCGAAGGTGATACTGTGCAGTATTCCTGGGCATGACTGTATGCAAAACAATAAGGCTCCAACAGGTGGGCATTTCTTTCAGTTAGAAACCTAGGAGGGTTGAACAAGAAGGCAGGGCAGGGTGGCACCTTATCAACTAATTCAGAGGCAGGAGCTTTCATAGGCAACAGCTTACTTCATCAGATGCTCTGAACAGACTGAGAGCAGGGGTACTAAATAAAAAAGGACTATAGTCATTTAAATGCAAAGAATAAGGAAAGAGAGAGGAAATGATGGGGCAGTGCTGAGAGAGATGAAGGGGGATTGAAGAGATATCCCCATCTGTTTGAACATGCAGCATAACTGTATTGAGTTTGCCCCATTCCCAGCTGCCTCCAGTAAAACCAGTATCCCCAGCCACATTTGGGTGAATGGAGGTTCAACTCCTCAGCTCCTGCCCTGGCAATTTTTGGCTCTTTGAATGCTTTGCGGTCCTTTTCTTCTTCATTCCACAATGGGCTTACATCTCCTGGGCACTGGAAAGGGCAACTTAAAGGGGGAGGAGCTCGCACTGATTTTAAAGCCCCATTCAACACTATCAAAGCCACATAAAAAGGGACCCGACTCTAAATGTAAAGCAGCTCGGCTTGCATTTCTTTTAAAAAATAAATAAATAAAAGCAAGTATTTTGGATAAAATAGCATGTTTTGATTTGTTTATATTTTTTATGTACTGGGCAAACCTGCAAGGGGAATAATTCTTACACCTTTGTGACCCTGGAAAAATGTCCTGGAAATAACAGGAAAAAGTGTAGATCATCTCAAAATTCATG
>NW_005841853.1:3853126-3867829 GCF_000455745.1 Alligator sinensis | reverse complement strand
CTCTTCCCCTATTATAGTAGGTGACCGAAGCCCCCCCAAATTCTACCAGCTGTTAACAGTCTGCATTTAATTGCTGAACATGGCCAAATAAAATCATTTTGTCCCAAAAAGGGTTTCCAAGGATTTGATACGAACCATGCAACTTAACGGCTGCTTGTCCTTCCCCCGCAGTGTTTATTCTGTGTTTGAATACAGAATATTTGCCTTGCTCCATTACTTTTGAGCTTCAACACTCCTGCAGTTTCCAATGCAAAGGCCAGATCCTCCCCTAACAGGCTAGCACAGCTCCCAAGACTTGAATGGAAGTGGGATCAGATCCTTTACTAGTATAAAGCAGCAGAGCTTCATCGGGGTCAGTGCAGTTGGATTTCTGGCAGCTGAGATCCAGGTGTCTGGATCAGGGAATGATCCACCTTGCAGCTTTCAGTGAGCTTCAGCTCACCAAAACTTGTGCTATCTATGTACTTATCTACCTTCATTAGTGTATTGGATGCAAATCCCCCCTGCCTGCTACCTACATCTCCCATGGGGATTATGAGACTGATCAGCTATTTGGTTTAATGACTTGAATGTGCAAGCAGGAATCTCGAATCAAATCTCAGTCATCTGAGGACAAAGGGAAACACTGAGGGCAAGAGAAGTTTGCGGTTTGCCAAGGCGCAGTCTCTGCTGCCAGCAGAGCAGAGTTGCCTTACATAAGCACAGCACGGCTGTGCAAACAGGGTGAAAAATGTCATGCGCGCATAAGGCGGGTTCAGCTACCGCAGCAGAGAGAGCAGATAAGGAACTAGATATTTCATTATCCAGCATTTTCCAAAGCGTGTCTTATTGAAACATTAACTGCACAAAGGTTGTCCTTGGATATATTATTGGCTTTTAAAATATATATCAAATGCAGTACATACACTGTCTGCTGTAGTAATAGGAACAGAACAGCGTGATCTCCACTGTATTTCCCTGTATCTGAAATAAAATTAGATATCAACTTTTCCCCTGCATATTACAAAATTATTGCAATTTACAGAGTTAGAGAAAAATCATCTGTGCTGTGGTTTGCTCTTGTATGCGTCTGGCAACATTTTTATTTGCAGTTTCCCTGTGTAGACAGTTAGCTAAACTCGCGTGATCTGGGTCCTGAGTCAGTACTGCTTAGCTCTTACGTAACTCGTTTCAGCAGATCTCAACCTCATCAAGGTTGTCAATGCTATTCATTTTACACATGGGGAAACTGAGGCATGGAGAAGCAACTTGCTCATTGCAACTACTCTGCGAGTTGGCAGAGACAAAACTAAAACCCAGATCTCTTAAGCTATAAACCAGTGATCAATCCACTGCTACACCACTCCTAAAGAATGACGATCTGCTTTTCTTTTTTGCAAGGATTCCAGCCTAAGGGAGTTGGGTGCTCAGCTGGACTCCTCACTCCTTCAGGTTTCTTTCAACATAAATAGCTTTCAGCCTAAATATATTAATTTACCTGAGATGGGGTAGAGAGAGAGAGAGAGAGACCATAAATTGGATGTTTTCAGAGGGTAGAAGTTGTTTTTTTTTTTTTTTTAAAGGAATTAAGTGATTTAGGAGCACAATCCCCACTGAAAGACAAGCTCTGTGAAACCAAAATAAACCCAGGTTGTACAATATCTAAAAATGTATTCACTGATTTCAGTTTTTAAATCAGAAGAGTCATCTTTTCCTAGTGGTAATCATCATCTTTCCTTTTTTAACTGTGACTCTCAACATTTAAGACACTAAAATATATACATATACATATGTATGTGTGAGTGAGTGTGAGCGTGAGTGTGAGTGTATAGGGCATTTGTTTCAACCAACAACATCAAAAGAAGCAGCGTGGTTACTTCACCAGGGAAAGCACACTAATATTCTGCATGGGAGATGGAGATCAACATTCAAAGGTTTCTCACTATTTGGGGGGTAGGTAGGAAATAGCACAGCACTCTGCTCAGTCACAATCTGCGTTCACCATCCATTCCAATATGTTATAACAGAGGTCCAGAAAAGAAACAGCTTTTTAATCTCTCAGTGTACATAGGATTTTTCATTGCTCTTATCCTAATGGTACCCAAGCACTGTGCTGACTGACGGCGCTGTCTCCTGTTTCTATGGCACGTGCACTCAGCGACCCCATTGTGCCAGGTACATTTATAAGAAGGGATGATCTCTACCCTGAGCCGTTTATGATCTAAATCTTGACCCTGGCAGATAAGTTATCTAAGGTCAGATGTGCATTTGCTATTTATAGCCAACATTTAGGATCTCTTTCTATTTCTACATAGCTCTGTTGTTACCGCCTACATTTCTGGAAAATATATTAGCTTAGCTGGAATTTATTTTTATATCCAGACTAATAATGGCCTTAGCGTTTTTAAACAGGAAGCATTTATAAAAGAACAGAGCTGTCCTTTACACAGCATCTACTGAGTGTGGGTTGGGCTACTGAACTTGGAAACTTGAGCTCCCCAAAAGTAGGGAAAACTGAAGAAGATGGGGTCGTAACCAATAAGAAAAAGTTGCTAGGATGCATTTGGGGTCTTTCTTCTCGACTGTTTGACCCTCAGTCCTCTACTGTTTGCTAAAAACTGATGAGTCTTGTTGGGGTCCATGGAAGAGATCATGGTGCCAAGATACTGTGGTCAAACCAACCCATTCCACTCCAGCAAAACTATTTTCTGTATCTGGAACAAATCTCTAGCTCTGGAACTCATTGGATTAGGCTCAGGGTCTTCCCTGTGTATCTAAAGCAAGCTTTCCCTTAACAGAGCCCACTTGGTGTTCAAGGACAGCCATTCTGGTGTTTCAGTACTCTTCAAAACCATAGCTACACGTTGGGGCTAATTCTGTACTCAGGAGTGGTGCAGCCACAGCTACGACCATCCTCCTCTAAAACTAAACCCAAGTTCTACAATATCCAAGAAGTTATTCATTGACTTCAGTGTTTAGCATTTCACAGAGCTTGCCTTTCAGTGGGGCTTGTGCTCCTAAGTCACTTAATTCCTTTAAAAAAAACCCCCAAAAAACACCTTTTACCCTCTGAAGACATCACATTTATGGTCTCTCTCTCCACCCCATCCCAAGTCAATTAAAATATTTAGGCTGAGATCACAGTAAGTTAGGCTTGGAAGGGACCTCAGGAGATCACATCAAGTCCAACTCCCTGCTCAAAGCAAGACCAGCCCCAACTACATCATCCCAGCTTTGTCTAGTTGGGTTTTGAAACCCCCCGAGGTGTTGAACAGGAACCTGAAAGAGTGAAGAGTCCAACTGAGCACCCAACTCCCTTAGGTTAAAATCTTTGGGGGAAAAAATTATACATACATACACACATCTCTCTCTATATATTAGATGCAGGGTAGAGCATTCCAGGCAAGGAGAGAACAGAAATTTGAAGCAAAGCAGTGGAGACTTCGCACTTTTCCCAAGTGAGATCTTCCAAGAACAAAATATTCCAGTATTACTGGTCTTTCCCATAGCGGTTCATAGAATACTGTAAATGCAACAAAGGGGCAAACGTTTAACTATATTACAGCATGATAAACTAGTGTGTGTACACGTGTGTGCACACTGGTATAGGCGTACTCTTGCACCATTTTCCTCTATTGCATGGGACCTGAATTCATCACCTGTTTCTCACAGGATTTCCATGATTACCAGGTTTGGGAGATTCTTCCTCAGAAGAAATGGTAGGAAACGAAGATCTTGAATTTGGTTCCCTGCATTTGCCATCATCATGTGTCAATGGCAAAACTAGAGTCACAGAAAGAGTTTTTCTTCCAACACTGAAGAAGGAACTCCAGTAAAGCAAAAAACAAACAAACCACTATACTCTTAAAATTAGTTTTAATTATTAATTTGATTATAATCTTAAATTAGTGTTAAGACTTAATCCCTCCTTATCTCCTCTTTCTTCCCTATAGATTATAAACGTCTACCTTGTTTTTTTGCTACAGACTAACAGTACGCATTCCAACAATTCAAAAGTCCTCAATAGTTACAGCATGAAGCATAATTTAAAGTATAAAGTCTTAGGATGACACAGGTTTGTTATGATTATTGTGCTATGCAATCAATATTTTCCCAGGTCTTTCCAAAGTCTTGGCATTTTTGGCTACCAGAATAGAAAGATGTCTGTTGTTCTTTTCTGCTCCCCCTCAATGCTGCCCCATAATACTGGTATTAACCCAACAAGTGTGCCTTCTCAGTTAAGGGATCTGCACTAGTGTCATTCTGAAGAAGACTGCAGATCATGGGAAAAGCTGATTTCAAGGGAGAAACAGGACCAGACATGGGCACTCGTGCAAAACTTCCATTCTCTGGTCGTAAAAGTCTTGTTTACCCTCCTAATCACTCATTCTCGGATGGCTTTAGTGGGGTCAGTGTAATTCCGTTGTGATTCCACAGATTTCTGGAGGGCTGTGCCTTTGACAAGGTGATTACAACCTGCCATTTGGATTGAGGAGTCTTTGCATATTTAAGTTAGCAGGGTGGTACATCATCCAAGGTTTTGCACAGTCCCTGCAATTCATGCTTTCTGATTGCACATCATTATCCAAGTCCGATTTCGACCTTTGGATGCCAATAGGAAACCAATACAGCTAAAATGACACACAAAGCCAGTGATTACAAAAATGCCCAGAGAGAGGAAAAAAACCACGCAGCATCTCTGCTCATGACACTGGTGCAGGGAATTCAATGTGTGCTTCAGGCCCCAGGGTGTGATACTGCTGATGCACTTGAAGAGTCCTTTATCTTGCTACTCTTGCATCTACACTTTTAGGAGCCTTTCAGTGTACGTGAGCTCTCACACGGTCTGTTTGTTCACAGCTTATGGTAACGGAGGCTGCTTCTGTCAGAATCAATTTATGGTGCCTCCCATAAAGAAGTACACCGGCTCTATAGGGATGTTTACCCCCTCCATGCCCTCATCGAGTCATCTCAAATAATACTTTGAGAGAGAAAAAAAAAAATCAGACTCGAGCAGTGGTCCTCAGCCCTTCTAGACTCCGTAAGTTTTTCTGAATTTAGCGGCACCCCATTTCACAAATGAATGCATTTACGATGGCGTGTAAAAATAACAAAACTAAAAATGGATTCCATTTCAAAAGATCAAGAGGTCAGATTGGTTTTGACACGCTGGATTCCTCTTCGAAATCTCTGGGTTTATCTTGTGAATCATGCGCAGGTGTTTGCACACCCAACAGTGCTAATACTGCATGGCATCCTACGACACCCTTAAAAGGATCTCATGACACCTTAATTGAGAATCACTGGACTAGAGGGACACCATCAGATTTTATATCTAAACATACACTGACAAGGTGCATATGAGCAAGGCTCCCTTTCATAGTTGCCCTCCATAGTTACAACTCAGCACGTTCTTCTTTATCTTATAGGAACATAGACTGGAAGGGATCTCATGGGGCACCTAAGCCCAACCTCCTGCATTCGGAGCAAGCATTTATATCAGGAATCCCCAAAAAACACCATTTCACACCCTCACTCACAACTACTCATGTAAAGACACTAGAACCAACACATCAATAACGCACTAATCTGCCCTAGATAAATGCAGGGAAGAAGAGGGCACTGCCAATAGTCTGCCACTGTAATAGCAGGGATAGTTGGATAATATATACACTCAGGGGATCCTAGGAGCAAGGCAAAACCCCACATGCCATCTATTCTAGTCTGGCAAAGGGGAATCATTCCTCCCTCACCACAAATTTGGCAATTGGTCTGACCCCGAGTGGACTAGCAAAACCCTATAGCCAGGAACCGCTGGGTTTTTGAATGCATGGCCAGAGGCATCAGAGTTCCCCCCCCCCCCCCCCCCCCCCCCGCTTTCACTGTGGCCATCATCACAATGTCTCAGAAGAAGTCAAACAAACTCCAATTTCTAATGCTCCATCCCATAATATTATCTAAATATTTCTGTGCTGGCAGTACTGCCCCAGCTGAGTGTCATCTGCAAGTTTCAGGAGGACATTTCCATTTCCGGTGCCAGGATCATTAAGAAAAATGTTAAACGGAGAGGTCTCAAGACTGATTACCACTGGTAACTACTCCCCAATTAGATAACATGCAATATAACCCACTGCAGGCCCTCATTGAACCAGCTCCTTATCCACCTCCCAACCACTGGATTGGTGCCTGTTCTCTCCAGTTTGGCTAATAATTCCCCTTAATTTCCCACCAGGGCTTTTACAAGGCCCTCACTTCTTGCTGAAACTAGATCTAAAAAGGTGGTTTTGCCTCTCAGGACAGCAACCATTTGGTAGACAACTCACCCCAAAATATCCATGCCCTACTATTATTTATACTGTTGCTTACCCAATCTATATTAATCAAATAGCAGCTTTTTTTTCCATAATTACACAATGTCCAGCATTACTGGAGATTCCTGCCCACTTCCAGGTCTAAAATCGTAGCAGCCTGATTTCTGATACTGATGGTTCTGGGTTATTTCCCAGCAGTGTATTATACAGTTTGCATCCCAGGTGGGATTTGGCCATCTAGTAAGTACTTGGGGAACAATTTGGGCAAGGTGGAGAGAAGGTTGAACATTGGCTTTGATGAGTATGAGAGTGGCTCCCTCTAGCGATGGTCTCAAGAGACTGCAACAGGCTGCAGTGGAGTTGAAGCTAAGAGTTTTTTACTCTTGCTGAAATTGTGGAAATCTTTGGGTATGATGTAGAAAGGCCTGGGGTTCTGCCCTTGCTGGGACCATGGTGTATAGTTTGTATTACAGGCAAATTATACCCAGTAGCTGGGCAAAGGAGCAGACATGCTATCTGCTACTACAAGGGATGGATCTCCTTTTGCACAGCTAGCAAGGTAATATTAACCTTTGATGAAACGTCCCAGAACAGAGTCCATCACCCAAATTGCAACCAAAAGGAGAGTGAGGAAAACAACTTGCAAATATGTGACTAGCAGAAAATAGAAGTTAGTGCTGACCATAAAGATACCTGGTTTTTATTTGTATCAATGGACTTTTTACCTAGAGAAACACCCATGGAATGCAAAAAAAGGGCCCCGAACCAAGACACGTTTCACAAGGAAATGAAATGCATTTCTGCACGGAGATGAAATGAATTTTAAAAGGAAATGGAAGTTGCATATGAATGCCAGACAATCCCATTGTATAGATGGGAAACGGAGGCACAGAGAAAGACTTGCTCAAAGTCCCACCTCGTCTATGGCAAGTCAGGGCATTGAACCCAGATGTCTAGTTAGCTCCGGACCCCTCAGAAAGGAGTTGTAGAAGAACAGCCATAAAATCCCCAGAACACTTCAAGCCTTGCACGTGGCATGAATTATCCTTGACCATTCAAAAGACCGTCACCAGCACGGTTCTGCGGACACCGGTGAAATGCCTTCACGGCTCGCTGCCAATGCTGCTCAAAACAGTTTGAATGGGCCCCTTTGCTCGGTGCTCAGCGCATTAAAAATGACGGTCTTTCAGAGCCCAGCTGATATCCCAACACCATTTGGCAAATCTCTAAAAGAGACTGTGCCAACCTCCAGGAAGAGAGAACAGATTTACTCTGCAGAGTTACTCAAATCAATGAGCCCCAGCCAGATTTCTTCAGGCAGTTACACAAATGGTTTCAGACAGAGATTTACTCCTAATTGCCAGAAGTCTGGGAAAGGAAGATGAACGGCGCAGTATTTCTTCACCCCTTCCCCCCAGCCTGTGAGAGATGGGCTTCCCATGTTATCACAACAGCGTATGCCTAAAATCTGCTCCTCTCTTGGATGCTTCCCTCAAACTCTTTTGAGTCCAGTAGGTTTTTTGCATGATCTCTGCAGCACAAAGGAAGACAGCTGCATCTTCATGGCATGGGAACACTTTTCTCTAGTTGTCAGAGGGTGCAGAGCTAGCATCGCGGGGCTACTGCTGTGAGTAAGAATGATTCAGCCGGTAGATAAAATAGTAATTATTTACACTTACTGACAGGAGAGCTAAACCTTTAGACCACCCTGAACTTTCAAAGTCGTCATACTCAGCCCCTGCAGACGCACTACACAGCTCTGTCTGGGTCAAGAACAGTGTAGCCATGCCCACAAGACACTTTATTGTGTATTAGACTAATCTAACGCACAGTAAACCATCACCAACTACATGTGCATGGCATTTACTGCGCAGTAAATTAAGTCTGCTGCGCAGTTTCCTAGTACCTAGAGATACAGGTAGTGTCTACACGTGCGCTACGGTTAATCTACTAACTTGAGTTGAAATCTGTGCCTGGTCAGCCTGACCAGCAGTTTCTCCAGCCACATGGCAGAGACGGCTCCTTGGTTGTCCCAGCCTGGCCTCTTGACCCTAGGCCTGAACCAGATGCTGCCTGCCCCTGGGCATTGTGTTTCATAGGTATGGGTACACGTCAACTGCAGCAGGCCTGCGGACCCCGGCTCCGCCCCCTGGGCATCTGCCACCATCTATCTGACTCCTGGGCACTGTGCCCTCTGGGTGCTGGTGAGGCTTGGCATGTGCCTGCAACAGAGTCTCTGCCTGACTCCCAGAAGCCCCTGGAAGCAGCTGCATGGCAGCATCCTCAGCACCAGACAACAACCCCAACTGGTTCAAGGGAGAGATCTCCGACCTCATAGCTGTCTGGGGTGATGCCAAGGTGCAGAGGCAGTTGAGCTGAAGCAAGCAGTCAAATTCCCACAGCTGTGAGGCCATGGTGCCCTGGGCACCAGTGCCACATCAAGATCAAGGCCCTGCGGGCCCAGTGGGTCCACATCACAGACCACATCCAGCAGTCTGGGGCTGCCCGCAGGACTATGTCCTTCATGCAGCAGCTGGCCCACATCTTGGCTGTGAGGGACCCATGGCCATAATGTCTACTCAAGCACAGGCAGCCTGCTGGAGCCTCTGCTGTGGCCCAGCTGTGATGACCAGTCCCTGGGGGAGGGCCACTCAGGCCCTGCAGGTCCCAGTGTGCTCCCTGCCTCATCTGACAGCTCAGGGAGCCCTGGCCGACACCTGCCCCGCTAACTCCGGCCGTGCATCCCCAGTGGGGAGAACAGGCTGGGGATTGCCTCAGCAGAGAGCAGCTTCAGCTCCTCCCCAGAGGGACAACTGCATGGACAGCCAGGCACCGAGCTTCTGTGCCCTAGGGCAATGCAGGCAACTGGACCACCAGGGACGGAGTCTGACCATCAGGACTACCTGCCACGCCTGTCCGGTAAGCCCCAGATGGGGAGAAGGGCTGGGGGGGGAGAAGGGAGCGCCATGGCCACCCATGCCTATGCCAGCTCACCCATCCTGGGCTGCACACTTGGAGACAGGGACCCTGCGGGAGGTAGGGGGTGGGGGGGAGGGGAAGCCCCTCTTCCCTCCTTTTCTCCCCCTGCCTGGCTGAGTGGGGGCAGTTAGGTCATTTGCCTAAGCAAATGGCCCACCTGCCCCCATGGGGGGAGCAGGGTTGGAGGATTCAACTGATGGCTGCCTGTAGCTGGGGTCACCCAGGCAGCTTATTGTAGTCCCTGGGCACCTGTGCATGCACGATCCCCGATTTGAGGCTGGTCAACACAGCCCCTTGGTACACTGCATGTTCTCTCTGCAACGTTGCAAACTCTCACAAAAAGCCTCTCTGTCTTTGCTCTCCAGGTCCACCAACTGCATACAGGGGAGAGGCACCAGCTACTGGAGGGGATGCACCTGCAAGGAAGGTACCACTGTCAGCCAGTGATATCTGCATGCGCTGCCTCCGCCAGTGGTGCATGCAGGACTACAACCTGCTGTTAGACTGACTGGGCGCAGAGGTGGAGGAGTGTCTTGCAGATTCGTGGGCCTGGCGAATTTAGGACCTGGAGTGAGAGAGGGCCCAGGAAGACTGTGCCCTCCAGGAGAGGCACACTTCTGTCCTTGGGAGGCTGCTGGAAGCTCAGGAGTGGCAGGCCACCATGGTGGCCTGGGCAGTGGAGGCAACTGGGGATGACTGCCAGGTGTTGGACACCATCCTGGGCCTGGCAATCGACTTCATGCCACCCGGTGCCAGCCTCTGGCCCTGGCCCCACCTGTCCCCTTGCAGCCACCCACTGCCCAGTCCCACCTGTCCCCTGGTGGATGTGGAGGAGCAGACTGGACAGCATCTGCTCTCACGTCCAGGTGAGCCCCCAGTATCATCCACACCAATACCCCTGATTAATGTTAAAACCCTTTCATCCCATTAACCTATTCCCTACCCTGATCCCTGGACATACAATCATATACCAGAATTTGAGCCCTTTAAAGGAAGAGCTCCACAACCAGGACTTTAACCTGAGCGTTTTGTATGACCAGGTAGCACACCTTCTCCATAAAAGCAATAGCAATGGTAAAGAGTGAGGTGGGCTGTATAAAACACGGTGGAAAAGTGGGAACAAGTAAGAAAGGCCAGGTTCATGGGTGGTTATAAATTCTGGTGGTTAATTCAGACAGGTACTGTCCCTTTCTGCCAGGATAAGCAGCCACCGATATAGCTCCCTGCCCTGTTTTGTATCAGATACAGCAGTTTTCTTTGACATGGTGAAGTGTCTTATCGCCTACCAGGAGAAGTCTGATCTTTTCATCTGGAAATGTTGCCAGCCTCCGCTGGCTTCCCTCGAGGCACAAAGATATACAGTGGTTAGATGATCATTTTCCTTGGTCAACCTCAAAACCCTTCTTTAGAAAGCTTGATCAGCATCATCCTCTCCATTGAAAAGATCAGGAAACCAAGGGGTGAGGCGATTTGAATAACGTGGTAGAGTCAGGAATGAAACTCATGTCTCCTCAATTCCAATCCCATGCTTGGTCTTCTCAATTAGGCACTGCCACCGGTAACACGGGTATCTGATGCGTTCATGTGATGGCATCAAGGAACGACAGATGAACTCAATGAAGAATAGAGAAGGATCCTATATTAGTTGTGCCCCTGAAGTTTCAGTCCATCTGGTCAGGAACTAGTTCTTTTCCAAGCTGCTATTATTGAGCCTTTTCTGAGCAAGCAAATAGTTTGAAAATACTAGGATCCCTGGGGAATGTCCCTTGCAAACTCCCCTCTTCCTTTGCATAAGAGCTGGCAGTGCTGATCAACTGCATCCCATGTGGCAAGATGTCCACAGGGAGAGACATGGCACTGTCAGGCTTGAGGAAGGGCTGGGGAAAGGAGATTACTACTGCATTTGTTGGCATTACTATGGACATTTGCTTACTTTATGAGTCTGGCTGGAGTATATATATATATATATGGGTACAAAGTAAGCCCACTTAAGCAGCAGGCATAGGTAGCCTGACCTGTACTCAAAGCCAGGCTGAATACATCTACACAAGCTACAGTCTGAAGTGTAAATATATCCTCTCTCTCTCCTCCTTTTCTGGTTTCAGACTCATGAGAATATGGCCAAACAACTTCCAGTTTGGGAGTCAGCAATAGAGAGGAGACAGCCAGGGGCCTCCTTACTTGTCAGGGGGAGTAAAGCCATGCTCATGGTCCAGTGTCCCAGTAGGATGCTGCCTACCAGTACAAC
Organism: Alligator sinensis; assembly: GCF_000455745.1. Classification (NCBI taxonomy): domain Eukaryota; kingdom Metazoa; phylum Chordata; order Crocodylia; family Alligatoridae; genus Alligator; species Alligator sinensis. The sequence continues at coordinate 3,856,312 of NW_005841853.1, read as the reverse complement.
ATTAGTTTGAGGATAGGGGTGTTTGTACCAAATTTGAAAAAAATGGTCCTAAATTGGCAAAAAGTCCTATTTCAGGTGCTTTTGGGGGACACCAGAACACAGCCCTGATATCTGGGGTAGTCCTGGAAGATACAGGGGAGTTAGTGGTTTTAGACAGGAGCCTAGGAAGGCATTAAAGAGATGAGGGAATTGCTTTCAGATCTGAGCAGCACTGTTCCCACAGTTCAAAGTAAGATTTCATAACCCGCTTCTTTCCTTTCTAAATGTCTCCCCAGCACTTGCATAATTATACTTGCAAAAGAGACAGAGCTTTTTGGGTGGAAGACTCAGTGCATACACGATATCACAACACTCATTTCATATCAGTGCATGCATACTATAAAATGCAGCAGTTCACAATCAGGGTGCTGCGGCAGAGATCCTTTTAAGAGTGCTGTGGGGTGCCATGCAATTTCAGCACTGTTAGGTGTTGAAATACCTACAAGTGATTCACAGGATAAACCCCATAGGAATCCACAGGGTCAAAAACCTTCTGACCCACTAGGGCCTGAGTTCTTCCCAACAGAAAAATGGCTCTATTACTTTGCTGTAGTCAAAAAATGGAGTCAAACCTAAGAGCTGGCATTTCCTAAAAGCTGCTTTGAGTCTAATGAGGTTAAGAACCACTACTATAAGGCATCCTTGAAAATAAGGCATGAGAGACGGAGATGCATGCATGCTTTGGTGCTTCCAAGTTACATGCATGAAGGCTACAAGAAGTCGACAACAGACTTCAGCAGAGAAGCTGCTGCACTGCCCTTGAATTGCCTTTCTAAAAATGGGCAGCATTATGTAATATTGGGGAAAGGATGGAAATTTTCCATCTGATGCAAGTGCTGTTCTTGGCAGCTGTGACTCACATGGAAGAGAACTTTGATTATTTTTTTTCCCCGGAGAAACCTCTTTGTTTCAAAGGCAGGGTCGGATCTCAGTATGATCCACGCACTTTGCTCAGATTTTTTCTGGAGGTAGCCTGACTTATCATATCCTCTCAGGATTCACGACTCTTATGTCTTAAGACAATGTACTCTGTAGCACTTTGCTGCTTCTTAATGCCTTACAGTCAAATCATGGGCTGGATTCTAATCTCACTTATGCCCTAATCCTGGCAACACATGCATCTGTAGAAAGTCCCACTGGAGGCCGGAGAACCACAGAAGAGTTATTCTAATACTTCTACGGCAGAACATGGGCTGTACAGAGGCACAAATCCAGAGTAATGCCCCCAGATTGATGCTAGCGCTGCTGCCTTCAGAATCGGGCACAACCATACCCTGGACATGATTCCATTTCCTTGGACTGCACAGGGATGATCTCAATCTAAACCAACCCTCCTGCCAGGCCCAAGTTATTAGCACCACTTTACAGAGCAGGAAATTGAGGCCGTGGGGTGGAAAGCAACTTCCCCATCATCACACCGTGAATCAGTGGCAGAGACCAAACCAGAATCCAGTTCCTCAATTAACCCATACATGGGACCAAACTGCTCGCTGGCAGTGACTCTGGCATTATCTAGGGTAATTAGCAGCAGAACTTATCACACAGCATTTCTATGACGTTTTAAGATCATACGTGTGGTCCTGATTGCAAAAATGTAACGAGCCAGCAGTGTGCCCTTGTTGCAAAGAAGGCTAATGGCATACTGGGCTGCATTAGTAGGAGCGTTGCCAGCAGATCGAGGGAAGTGATTCTTCCCCCTGACTTCCCCATTGGGCACTGGTGAGGCCACATCTGGATTCCTGTGTCCAGTTTTGGGCCCCCTACTACAGAAAGGATGTGGACGAATTGGAGACAATCCAGTGGAGGGCAATGAAAATGGTTTGGGGGCTGGGGCATATGACTTGGAAAGAGAGGCTGAGGGAATTGGGTTTATTTAGTCTGCAGAAGAGAAGACGGAGCAGGGATTGAATAGCAGCCTTCACCTCCCTGAAGTGGAATTGGAAAGAGCATGGAGCTGGACTGTTCCTCAGTGGTGGTGGATGACACAACAAGAAGCAATGGGCTCAAGTTGCAGCAAGGGAAGTTTAGGTTGGATATTAAGGAAAAAAACCCTCTCACCAGGAGGGTAGTAAAACACTGGAACAGGTTACCCGGAGAGGTGGTGGACTCTCCACCCTTGGAGGTTTTCAAGACCCAGCTAGACAAAGCCCTGGCTGGGATGATGTGTTTGGGGCTGGTCCTGCTTTGAGCAGGGGGTTGAACTAGATGTGACCTCCTGAGGTCCTTTCCAATCCTAATTTGCTATGATCACCCATATGATACTCATCCACACCAGACCCAAACTCCAAACCTGCTGAGTTTCTCCTGCCACTGGCTACTGAGTCCAATGACAGAGGAAAATTGTATTGGTATAGACAATTGACTGTCATGAATAACAAGAGCCAAATCCAGCCCCAAAAGAAACAGCTGATGTGGCTGTCTCATCCACAACAGGGGTCTGGATGTGTACAGAGGCATGATTTGCCTCTGTGGGCATGTTCTCCTTTTTTTCTTTTTCTTTTTTTTTTTTTTTTGTGCTGATTTTATTGTTTTAATCTCTTAATTAAAAGGCATGTGCAATTGTGTAAATTTACGTAGGATGTTGGACTAAAACCTGGGATTCTACGTGGTGTGGGATACTGCTGCAGTACTAATCCATTACTGAATTGTTTTAAATGGCCTCACGTCATATGAAATTATAATGCGTCTCCCTTAACAAAGAGAACTGCAGGTACATCATCTTTAATAGAAATGCAGTGGTTGAATTGCATTTAACTTACTCTTTTCTCTGAAGTCACATGTGCTGCCCATAAACCAATGCAGAACTCATATGAATATGTATATGTAAAGCTTCCTATATTTGCATGTTCTGTTTAGGATCACATGCAAGTAAACTGCATTGAAAAAACACAGGAGAATGTCAAACACTCATATGACCATGGCAGGATTGCTGTGGCCTGTGAACTTTAATTTAGCTCATGCATGAATATACATTAGGATGCAAATATTCAAAATTGTACTTAAATCAGTGCATGCTACCCACGGCTGCATTGGTAAAATGATACCAAGGTTGTGAGTTCAAGCATTACTTGGAGCACAATAGTGGCAGTTATTTAGGTTTTCAAGGCTAGACAGACATTGGAGGGGGCGATTTAGGAAGGGCATTCC
>NW_005841853.1:3838910-3853116 GCF_000455745.1 Alligator sinensis | reverse complement strand
GCATTTATGCAGGGGGTTGGACCAGATAATCCTTAAATTTACTTCTAGCTCTGCAATCTAAATAATCACATACTACTTGTTTCCCCACAGCACTCCTGTCTTATTCACCGCACAGGATAGACTGTAATTTGGGGGTGAATCAGGATTGTATAAAGAAAGACGTGGTTATCGGTTGCTGGAAGAGACGGAAGTGTGTTACTCTTGCACTGTGTTTTCATCTGGAGATCTCAAAGCAGCTTCCAGAGGAAGCCCATACCTTATCATTCGGGGAAACTGAGGTAGACGGTATGAAGTGCTTTGCCTAGGGACACCCAGTTGGACAGTGGCAGAGCCAGGAATTGTATCCCTAGTCTCCTGAAACCCAAATGCATGCTGTATGCAGTAGACTTTGAACAAGGTAAGGCAGTATAGGAAGAGAGAGGATGGGTGAATGGTTAAGAAAGCTGAACGCGGTGTTTCTAAACCCATCCATAATTAATAGCTGATTCTAACTCATCTTATTTTCCATCTTCTTTCCCTCTTGCTTTTTCAAAGCTGCCAGCTCATCGGGGGAGTTCTCCCATCGTGTCAGCGAACTCAAAAGCAGTTCTAGCAAATGCCCCGAGTTTCATTTCTGTGCCCGAGGACATTTGGACAGCAGGCTCACTTGAGTTTCACACCTGCTGGGTTGTTCCCCCCCAGACAGCAGCTCTCTGTGTGCTGCTCTGGGCGACTATTAATTGTTGTTCAAAGTGAGAGCAAACAAGAGGAGGAAATCGGATTTATTGGGTTAGCACCATTCCCGTTCCAGAAGCCACTGTGAGAACGACTGCTAACAATGCAGCCCTTGCTAGGAGAGCAGACACCCGGCCCTGGGAAGTTTTCCTTTCTGAGCCTAATAATCAGGAAACAAACCCAGACAACAGTGAAGGGAGAGGGCTTATCTGATCACTGTCTGCTTTAATGAAGGTGGCAAAGACAGCACAAGCTTCTTAGCCAGACACTATGAACATATACAGTGTCAGCACTTGTTAACTGGCTGTTACTAGAGGCTGCAGACAGCACAGAACAGAACGGAAAGAGGAACAAATGCTCTTTAATTACACCAGTGTGGCCAGTTCTGCTGATTAGACCAGTTACGTTTAATCTGGAGCATCTATGAAGAACAGCAAGAACTAGTCTATGGGGCCTAGATGTGGGAGTCATAAAATCATAGCCAATTTAGACCTCAGGAGGTCTCATCTAATCCAACCCCCTGCTCAAAGCAGGACCAGCCCCAACTACATCATCCCAGCCATGGCTTTGTCTAGCCGGGTCTTGAAAAACTTCCAAGGATGGAGAGTCCACAACCTCTATGGGTAACCTGTTCCAGTGCTGCACCACAGTCCTAAATGCAGAGAACTGCAACCATGATTACCAGCAGGGGACTGGTCTTTTGAATTGTGTAAAGAATTTAGACCAAACAGTGCTCTTTTCTAGCACAAGAAATAGGTGCACCTGGAGGCCTGCAATGCGGAACTGGTTCAAGAAGGTCAACCCAAGAGCAACCCAAAGAGGGGAGCCCATAAGAGCTTCTGGATAATGGAAGAAGAAACTTTCCTGCTCAAACTAAGCCAAAAGTCCCATGGCACAAGGAACATCAACAACCTGCTTAAAACAAAAATGACCAAGCAGGTAAGTGATAAGAGAAGGATGCTTGGCCTGTAACGAGGCCAGATCAGAAACCTAGGCCCAGCCAGCCCAAATCAGAGGTTCAGGGCAATTCACCCTCTGAGGCTGCAGGGGAACTGGTACCACCTGCAGAGCCCAGTTCAGTGCTCTAGGTCTAGCTGGTTTTCATGAGGCAAATCCGAACAGCCAATCCCCTGAGACCACTGACAACAGGTGCCACCCACTCCATCCTTTAAATTGTAGGCCCAGCTCTCAGTACCTTAGTGGGGAAAAGACTTGGGTACTTGCTGTTGACCTCCCTCCACTTTCCTGCTTCTCCTGTTGGATCTCTGACTCTAGGCTCACCCTGCCTTATCTTTGGCTCTTGATTCAGTGGGATTCAAGTCAGAACTGCAGTCTCAACTCTGGCTCTGAACTCTGAGTCAAGAGCCAAAACCAGAGTTGGGATATGCCATTCAGACTTTGGCAAGCCAAGGCTCCATTCAGTCTTGAAAGAACTGCATCATGCTGATCACAAAGTTGCCTCTGTCTCCGAGTACTGCAGTGACCAAGCTAACTGTCCGGTCCAGGGACAGCCTTTGCTCTCTTTTCTTTTATGTTCCTATTCTGCTCTCTAATAGATATAAAAATGTTGAACACCAAGGTGAATCTTTTGCCAGAACATTAATTCTGTGGCTTGTCACAGGCCTCATCCCAGATAGTGTCAAGGAATGATGCTCCAGTCCTTATTCCAAAGGCAATGAACTCAGATAAACTGAAGGACGCGGTCAGCTGGGGGGCAAACATGATGGGTACCATTGTGCTATAGCTATTTTCCTGAAACTTAACAAATAGGCTGGCCAAAGCAGGCCTGATAAATACAGAGTTGAAGCCCCAAGATACTTGGAGAACTTGAAAGCCCTTCAGATTGTCATCAAGCACCTAAAGACAGACCATAAGCCTTAGGGAGTTTTGTGGATATGTTTAAGGCCTTCAAGTCAGTAGCCTACTAATGCATCTCCTGGGTACTAAGGAGAAAAGGACTGGATGAGCACATTGCTAACATCATCCAAGACACAGAATGATACCCACACCCATCTAGGTATTAGAAAGGAGCCTTCACCCCCCCAATTAACATCAAAGTTGAGGTCAATGGGGGAGAACCAATATCACCACTACCTTTCAAGCAAACAATAGACCCACTGATTTCAAACCTTGAGTCCAAAGGGAATGGCTACTCATATAAGAGAGTCAGTGCACTGCTTAGCAACTTGTGGAAAGGCATGAAAAAAACATCATCAACATTTTGTAACCTACCTGTAAGCTTTCCAGCCTGAAGACTCAAGCCAAGAAAATGCCACAGGTTTTTACCTCCACCCCAACCCAAGACGCCTACTTGGTAAGCAACTATGATGCTTGGTGAATAGGAATGGAAGGGCTCCAGAAGCAGCGTGGGAAATTCAAACCATGGCCCTTTAAAAACCATAGTTTGTCCTATCCCCCGGCAGTCAGGGCTTGGGAGCAGAGTGGGCGCACGTGTGTATCCAGCACTGGCAGCAGAGGAGGCAGCGGCGGCAGTGGCAGCGGCTGATCCTGCACAGGTAAGTAAGTGAGGTGAAGGGAGCCGGCACAGCTGCAGAGGATCCGGAGTGGGAGCCCCCCTGGATCCCTCTTAACCGAGACGGCAGGGACCTGCACTCCCAAGCCGTGCGTGGGCAGCACACATGAGCAGAGCATGCAAACAGGCTCACTATGAAAGGGCGCGCTGGCATTTGCACAAGGCGGGCATGCAGCAATAGCCAGGAAGGAATCTCCAGCAAGAGAGAGAGGAAGACTCACATCTCCACAGACATGGTAAGGATGTGGAGCGCGGCTGCTAGGGACCCCGCCCCGGTAGTGCCACCTACCCTGGGCTCTCCTCAAGGCCTCCACCCAGATGGAGCCCATGGTGGGGTCAGCAGCCCCCTGCCCCCCTGTTTATGGGGGCTGCCTGGCAGGGACCCAGAGGCCAGGGGTGGGAGAGGGGTCTGGAGGCTCCCTCGCCTGTCCCTCTTGTGCCTGACTTCGGGCTCTAGAGGAACAGGTGAGGGATCTCCAGGCTGAGGTGAGCAGGTTACAGGGGATCAGGGCTGCAGAGGATGAAGTTGACATGCATTTCCGTTCTCTGCAGGATCAGTTTTCCAGTGGACAGACCTCCCGGGAGAGAGAGATGCACAGCAGAGGAATGGCAGAAGGTGCCCACCAGAACCAGGACTGCTTGGGGTAGCATGGTGGTGGCTCCCCAGGTACAACTGGGGAATAGATATGAGGCTTTGGCAGCCTTAGAGGAGAAGGTTGAAGTGGATGCCACTGGGGCAGACGGTGCCACTCTATGCATGGCATGGTCTGAGCAAGGATGGAACACCAAGATGATGAAACACCGAGTCCTCGTCATCAGAGACTCCATCCTGAGGGAAACGGAGGGTCCTAGCTGCCAACCCGGCCCCATAGCACAGGAGGTCTGCTGCCTTCCTGGGGCTCAGTTTCAGGATGTTACAGAGATGATCCTGGACCTCATTTGACCCTTGGGCCAGTACCCCATGGTCCTAATCCATGTGGGAATGAATGACAAAGCCAGGAGCAGTCCAGACCGCATAATGAAGGTCTACAAGGCCCTGGGACCAAGCTCAAGGAAATGGGGGTGCAGGTAAGTAGACGCAGATGGCACCATAAGGCCTGCATCGGAGTGGTCAACTGGCGGGTTCGAAGTTGATGCCACCAGGCAGGCCTCGGGTTCCTTGACAACCACCTACATTTTCACACAGGAGGCACGCTCGGGTGGGATGGGTTTCATCTCTCCCCTAAAGGCAAGCATGTCTTTTCTTCCAGGTTGGTTTATCTCATACGGCATGCTTTCAACTAGCTTCGCCAGGGGATGGACCCACAGGGGGACACGAGGACAGTTCCCAGCCAGGACAGGTGATAAGCACAAGAAATACCCAGGTAAGTGACAGGGGCCCTGATAGTCCTAGGATCAAGGGCATGGTGCAAGCACCCATTGGAAGCCTTAAATGCCTCTACACTAATGCTCGTAGTATGGGGAACAAGCAGGAGGAACTTGCCCTTCTGCTAGCTAGCACAAACCCGGACACAGTAGGGATCACTGAAACCTGGTAGGATTCAACCCATGATTGGGCGGTAAACATTAGGGACTACAGGCTGTACAGCAACGATAGAGCAGGAAGGAAAGGCAGGGGGGTGTGGTGCTCTACATCAAAGAGCAATGCATGTCCTCAACAAACAGTACGGGGTCAGAGGAGGGGCACACTGAAGTGCTCTGGGTCAGAATACAAGGGGGTCGGGAGGAAAGGGACTAAATGGTGCGGGGCTACTACAGACCACCTGACCAGGGAGGAGTGCTCTGGGTCAGAATACAAGGGGGTCTGGAGGAAAGGGACTAAATGGTGGGGGGCTACTACAGACCACCTGACCAGGGAGAAGAGCTGGACTGGGAATTCTCAAGTCAGCTCATGGAGACACTTAAGTCAAGGTATGTGGCTGTCATGGGGGACCTAAACTACCCGGACATCTGCTGGGAAGAGCAGTCATCCAGGTCTGACCACTCACATAGGTTCCTAGCCAAGGTACAGGACCTCCATCTAACCCAGGACGTGCACATTCCCACCAGGAGAAATGCCCTGCTGTACCTGGTCCTGGCCACAGGCGATGACCTGGTGAGGAGACTGTGGGTTCTTGACCACCTGGGCAATAGCAATCATCGCCAACTGGAATTCACCATCCTGTGCAGGGTGTCAAAGGCCTGCAGCAAGGCAGTAGCCCTTGACTTCAGGAGGGCTGATTTCAATGAATTAAGGAGATTAGTAGGAGAGGCACTGAGGGTAGGGGAGCTGGGAGTCCAAGATGAGTGGTTGTTCCTTAAGGAGATGATCCTCTGAGCCCAAAGGGTGACAGTCCCAACACAAATCAAAGGGGGCAAGAGTGCTCAAAAGCCCCCATGGCTCGCCAAAGGCATTCAGGAACATCTGAAAGCTGAAAAGGAGGCATACATCCTTGGAAGCCCTTGGAAGAGAGGGCCCATTACCAAGGAGGATTATACCTCTGTTGCTCGAGACTGTGGGGGGGCTGTTAGGAAGGACGTTAGGAAGGACAAGGTGGAGATGGAACTGGGGCTAGCAACCCAGATCAAAGATAACAATAAGTCCTTTTTTAAATACTTAGGGAGTAAAAAGAAGGCACCAGATAATGTGGGGCCGCTGCAGGACACGCTTGGCAATCTGGTGGTTGCATCAGATGAAAAAACTGACCTCTTTAACCAATTCTTTGCCTTCAGTTTTCTCAGCAGGGACCGGAACATCCCCCCCACCGGGATTCTGGATGGACTCAGGAGAGACTCCACCAGGCCTAGGGTCAGTGAGGACCTAGTCAGGGAACTTTTGGAGGGGCTGGATGTGTTAAAAATCAGCAGGTCCAGATGCTCTCCACCCCAGGATGCTGAGGGAATTGGCAGGGGTCATTGCGGGGTCCCAGGCACGGCTTTATGAGCACTCGTGGTGATCTGGACAGGTACCAAAGGATGGGGAAAAGGCCAATGTGGTCCCCATTTTCAAAAAAGGGAGGAAGAAGGACCCAGGTAACTATAGGCCCGTTAGTCTTATCTCGGTCCTGGGGAAGCTCTTTGAGAAAATTATGCAGAAGCACATCTGCAAGGGACCAGCAGGGGAGATTATGCTCAGGGGCAACCAACACAGGTTCATTAGGGGCAGGTCCTGTCAGACCAACCTGGTGGCCTTTTACGATCAGGTCACAAAATACTTGGACACAGGTGTTGCAGTGGACGTAGTCTTTCTGAACTTTAGGAAGGCCTTTGACACTGTCTTTCACCCCATTCTCATTAAAAAAATAAATAAATAAAAATCAGGCGACTGTGGCATAGGTGCCTACACAGTCAGATGGGTCACAAATTGGCTAGAGGGCCACACCCAGAGAGTGGTGGTGGACGGGTCATTTTTGACCTGGAGGGGTGTGGGCAGTGGAGTCCCCCAGGGCTCGGTCCTTAAGCCCATACTGTTCAACATCTTTATCAGCGACTTGGACAAAGGGGTGAAAAGCACCTTGTTCACATTCACAGACAACACTCAGATGTGGGGAAAGGTGGGCATGCTAGAAGGGAGGGACAGGCTTCAACTAGATCTGGACAGGTGACAGGGGTGGGCGGATGAGAACAGGATGGGATTCAATACTGACAAGTGCAAGGTGCTGCACCTGGGGAGGAAGAACCAGCAGCAGACCTACAGGCTGGGGAACTCCCTTCTCATCAGCAGAGGCAGAAAAGGATCTTGGAGTCGTCATTGATTCCAAGATGAACATGGGCTGTCAATGTAAGGACATGGTCAGTAGGGCTAACCACACCTCGTCGTGCATCCACAGGTGCATCACGAGCAGGCCCAAGGAGGTGATCCTCCCCCTCTATGCGGCACTGGTCAGGCCGCAGTTGGAGTACTGCGTCCAGTTCTGGGCGCTGCACTTCAGGAGGGATGTGGACAGCATGGAGAGGGTTCAGAGGAGGGCCACCCGCATGATCAGGGGATAGCAGGGCAGGCCTACGAGGAGAGACTACGGGACCTGAACCTGCTCAGCCTCCACAAACGAAGGCTGAGAGGGGATCTGGTGGCTGTCTATAAACTCACCAGTGTGGACCAGCGGGGAATGGGAGAGGCCCTGTTCCCCCGAGCACTACCTGGAGTGATTGCTCCTACCCTGGGGGGTCTTCAAAAGGAGGCTAGAAAATCACCTAGCTGGGGTCGTATGATCCCAGCATTCATTCGTGCCCATGGCAGGGGGTTGGACTTGATGATCTGCTCAGGTCCCTTCCAACCCTAACAACTATGAAACAATTCCTCCAGGTGAAACAGAAAAGTATCTAGGACTAAAAGGTGGACCTGTGGATCAAGACATCTAAGCCAGAACTGTGCAAATTTAGACTCTTGGCTTGAGAGGATTGTCAGAGCCCTCCACAAAGCCATCCCAGAAGCTCAAAGTGCTCAATGTCTATGTGGTACCCCGATTACCCTACTTAGAAGGCCACGCAGACACCAAAGGGAACCATCCCCTCCACTCTGGATGCCAAAGTCTAAAAACTAGCGACATAATGACTTAATCTACTGGCCTGCATGTATCTTTCAAGAGACCGAGGCCTTGGACTGCTCAAATTCTCCAGTCCCAGCTCTTCCATACAAACTAGAGGTTTGTAAAGAACTGCCAAACTCTCCACATGCGAGGATTCAACAAATCACACTAGAGGGAGGAATTGAAGACTACTACAGGAAGTTATGACTATCAGCCAATGGAAACAACAGAATGCTTAAAAATCACTGATTTGAGTCTAATCCGAATAGCACCTGTCCAGCAGGGGGATAGACACACTCAATGAATGGAAAGAACACCTGCCCCCAAGATCAAGGGTTTGTAAATAGACCAGAAAAAGAAAGCATCAAGGTCCCCAAATGCTCAATCCCTGAAAAAAACAAATGCACCTATTTTTGCTGGACACCATCATCTTAGCCTTGAGACTAAGTCACAAAAAGCAGTCAGCAGGAGGAGGACTTCCCCCCATCTTTTGCACTGAACTGTTAAAAACACAGCTCCAAGTAGGAAGAAGTAGGATCACACTTCAGCACCTAATACGTAGATTAGGATTCATGGTTCTCCATGTTGAGGTCATCCCTCCAGGCCAAATGATGAGACATTATATATACTGCAAAAAAACCTAATTCAATAGACTTTGCCATTAAGTAGAGGTGGGGGAAAAATGCTGGCGACTATCAAAAGACATATTGTTCTTATGGTCATTGAGGTTCAACCAGTGGAATAAAGTCTAGTATAGACAAAAGTATCCAGATGGTAGATTAAGGAGACAATATGCCTATTTTTCCAAAGCACCTACTTACAGAAGAAACATTACTGATCTGGATACAGGATCTGGGGGAACACCTGTTCACCAGAGCACTCCAAGGGATGACATGGTCAAACAGGCACAAAGTCGTCCAAGACCATTTCAGGCTGGACATAAGGAAGAACTTCTTTACTGTCCGGGCACCCAAGGCCTGGAACGGATTGCCCCCAGAGGTGGTGCAAGCACCTGCTCTGGACTCCTTTAAGAGACATTTGGATGTTTATCTTGCTGGGATCCTTTGACCCCAGCTGACTTCCTGTCTCTGGGGCAGGAGACTGGACTCGATCTCCCGAGGACTCTTCCAGCCCTAATGTCTATGAACTCTATTAAATCTGATCCTGAGATCACTTTGGGATGAATCCTGAAGGACTTCAAGGAAAGTCCTCAGTGTCTTCAAGAAAGATCCTCCACCATTTGCATAGGTAAAATGGTGAAGGATTTGACTCAGCATCAAGAATTGGAGAGGGGAATTTGTTTCTTTCATATTTTAGGTCCATGCAGAACCCATGCCTTCCAGGTTTAGAACAGAATCCCAGAGTTAACTACAATTTACTTTGGCAAACAGCATTGTTTTGAGTGGCCTCAGATGCCCAAAACATTCCCTCTAGTGGAATACAACCATCTTTATGGGCTACAGAACCCAACTTTGCATTCAGTAAATCAATCACTCAATACCTTTCACTAGTAAAAACCCAATGGTTTTACATGACAGGAAATCCAACAATCTGAGAAGAGAAATTGCTAAGTTTGAAAGATTTCAGAAAGTAAACACTATATACTCTCCCATTTCAGAATTAGACTGAACACATCCAGGCCTTCTGAATGCCTTTTAATGAGGATGAAATGCTTCATTTTTTTATCCTTGTGTGTCTGCATCTTCCAAAAACTTGGGTGCATAAATCACTGCCACTCTCTGTGCGCCTTCTTCCCAACCCTGTCTCACCGAATTAGACTATAAAGTTCTGGGCTAAAATCCATCTGTACCTGTGGATTTATGCTGGTAGTGCAATGGGATTTCAAGCTCAGCATTGTTTTAATATACATGATAAATAAATCCATGCAAGATTTCTGTTGCAGTTCAAGTCATTATGTTACGTAAGAAAACTCAATCTAGATAAGCTTGTCAAAACATGTTTTGAAACTATAACCAAGGGCCTAATATTAATTATTATTATTCCGTCATTTCTTATATAACAAAGCAGCGTCTAGAATAGCCCCACCTGTTCTAAAGTACGCCTGTTTGCATTACAGGAATCTAAATTATGATGGCAAAAGACAACTATACGGTGTCAACAAACGCCTCTTCAGTGAAAGAGAAGAGCAATAATGATACCCAGTACTGGCTCTGTGTGCATTGAACATCCCTAACATCATTTGGCAGTTTCTGCCTTCAAATATGCTCACATGTGAGGTCAACTTGCATTTTAAAGAACATAAAATACCAACAGAATCTCTATCCAGGCTCTATTGGTTTTGAAAAAAAGCAAGTTTGTAGGCAGAACAGCAACATTTCTCCTGCAGAGCAGAATCAGTCATACCTATACCACAAAAATTCACTCTTCATGTACCAGACATGTAGCACTACGGAAAGTCTGATGTCCGTTTCCTAGTCCCTGAAGATCTGACCTGACCACCACTGACGAGTCATCGGTTATCTACTGACTAGTCATTGGTTTCGATTTAAAACAAACAAACCCTGTCATTTTTGGGCAAGCCAAGTTGCTCAGGGGAACCAGAAATGCTTTAACTTCCCAGAGGTCAACTTCTTTTGAATTCCAGGAAGAACAAACATCTCCTTGCTTTTAAACTGCAGTGACACTTTTGAGCATCCAGATTCTTCTAACTACAGTGATTCTTTCGAGAATTTAAATGGACAGAAGTACTTAAGTGCAAGTCTATTCCACCCTGTTCAAGTCCCTAAAAATGCATTAGCACTTCTACTTTAACATACCATTATTTGACACTTAAAGTAACAGAAAAATCCCCCACCCACTTAAATCAACAATTTTTCAAGGATTTGAGCAGAGTGGAAAAGAATAGCACTGAGCCACCTATATCTGCTTATAGGCCTAATTGCTGACATAGAATCAAGGCACAGTGGGTCAGAGTCTAGGAAAGACAATATGTTGCGATCCCATGCTGGTGACTTCCTATAAAGACTTTCCTCATCCTTGTGCTCTCAGAACACTTCAGATTTGAGGTGAGCCTAGGCAGTCCCCTGATGTGTACACAGAAAAGTGGTGCTACTAATCTCAGTCCTTGCAACAAGCATATATGACTAAGAGAGATCTCCAGGCATGCATGTGCCTGTCTGTGTACCTGCAGAAGCATCAGGGGCCAGCCTAAATCCAAACTGCACAAGTCCCTGCTCCCAGGAAGCCAATGGAGGAATGATATTTTATGTTTGGTAGTAGTTGCAATTGCCACCCACGTCAGATGGGTACCCCAGTGTAGTAATGCAAATCTACTTGCACCCTTGATGGGCAAGGAATTGTGAGCCTTCTGGCAGTGACAGCCAGCGTACAATGCAGTAGTACTACTTTCCAGCCACGTACACCACAAGCACAGTACATCTCCCTCACCTCTCTGTTCTCAAATAGAATTGGTAAGTATGCTATGTATGCATGGAGAGTCATACACACATATTGGAGGAGATGCCTGTTGTTGGCCATTCTGGGCCGGGTGGAAGAGGTACCCATGGGAATGGCCCAGAAGTTACTGTGCCCCACGTTGTTAGGCTGAGACTGTCCATATTTCCATGAGGTGTTAGATCAGGTTATAGACAGAAGCCAAGGTATAGGTATGCGAGGGAGAAGCCCAAGACCACCAGAGGGGATGACAGGGAATGAGTGTGTTCTTGGAGATGAAGGAGGAGAATCACCCAAGGTGATAGATGTGGATGGGATTATCGGGAAAGAAAGACTCTGAGAAGTGCAAGCAGAGGAGCCCATGTTCTGTCATGTATACGAAGACAGGATGGCCAAGATGGGACACTCCAACCTGGTCAAGAGCTATCTCCACTTTCACAAAAGGGATGGGACCTGTACCAGAGTTGACCAGGGCCAGAGAGAGGGGGAAGAAGTGATCCGAGTTTTCATTCCCCAGAAGTATCAATGAGAGCTCGTATGGCTGGCCCATGCCCTCCCTATAGATAGGCACCTGGGGAGAGAAGACAGTAGCCAGGCTAATACAGCGAGTATAGAGGCCAGGCCTTCACATACAGGTTGAAGGGTTCTGCCAGAGCTGCCCCAAATGCCAGAAGGTTTCAGACATTCTCCCCTTACAGGTCCCATTGGTTTCCATGTCCCTGGTTGAGACCCCTTTTGGGAGGGTGGTATTAGACACTGTGGGCCGATTTCTAAAAGGCTATGCAGGGTACCAGTACATTTTAGTCTTTGTCAATTATGCCCCCGGGTACCCCGAGGCCATCCCATAAGGTCGATCACCGCTCCAAAGGTGGCAGAAGAGTTAATAAGTGGATCTCTGGAATTAGGAATACCCCAAGACATCTCGACAAACTAGGGCACAAATTTCATGTGTAGAGTCTTGATGGGGGTATATGAGATGTTATAAATAAAGCACCTGCGTGTTTCTATCTACCACCTTCAGATGGATGTGCTCATCAAACATTTTAAATGAACCCAGGAAGAGGATAATTTATGCCTGCATACAGGGAGACCCCAGGAAATGGGATTTACTCATTCCACTCCTGTTATTTGCCATCAGGGAGGCTCCCCTGGCATTGACTGGCTGCTCCCTCTTTGAGTTAATGTATGGCCACTGACCATGGGGTCTCTTAGATGTTGCGTGAGGTGTGGCAAAGAGGTGGGAAAACCAATATCCACACTCCCCAGTATATGACAGAATTGAGGGGGCAGCTAGAACTGGAGCAGCACACTGGTTCCAGGGTCCAGGGAACACGTGCCTCGGGAGCCGGTGCTGATTGGGCTGGAGAAAGCCAGAGGGGTTTTAAAGGAGGACGCTAAGAGAGGTCCAGCATCCAGGGGAACAAAGATGGTGCAGAAGGACTGGGAAGAGGACTCTGCTACAACAAAGGCTCAGCCAGCCAAACCCTTGTGGGCCAGGATACTGAGACCACAAGTGAACAACCAACCTGACTCACGGAGCAAGATACGGCAGGATAGTTGCAAATGGATCCACAAGTCGGAGGGACAGGGACACTCTGTAAGGACGCGCCGGCGTTTGTGCCGGCGGAAACAGGTGGGGCAATGAAAGAGTCTTCCTCAGGAGGGAGGAGGCTCCATCAACAAGGAGAGAGGTAAGAACTATCTGCAAGCCATGGTGAGGACTCGTAGCACTGCCAGGGGCCCTGCCCCAGTGGTGCCGCCCTTCCAGGGCTCTTCTGAGGCTGCCACCCAGACAGAGCCCTTGGGGGGCCTGGTGACCACCTGCTTCCCAATCTGTGGGGGCAGCTGAGTGGGGTCTCTGGGGGTGGGGCTGAGGTCTGGTGACTCCCCCACCTGCCCCTCTTGTGAGCATCTTCAGGATCTGGAAGGGCAGGTGGCAGAGCTCCAGGCTGAGGTGAGCATGTTGCAGGGGATCCGGGCAGCGGAGGATGAAATGGATTTGTATTTCCATTTTCTGCAGGGCCAGGAATCTACTGGAGAGACCTCACGTGCAAAACATCCAACTAATCAGTGGCAGCAGGTTCCTGTCAAGGCCAGGGCAGCTCGTACAACTGCTGTGTCTGCCCCCCAGACACCCCTTAGGAACAGGTATGCGGCCCTGGCTCCCCTGGAGGAGAAGGCAGAAGAGCAGATCCCCAGAGTCATTGATGCTGCTCGACCTACAACATGGGCTGAGAAGAGGCAGACCCCAAGGAGGAGGAGATGTAAAGTTCTAGTCATCGGGGACTCTATCCTGAGGGGAAATGATGGTCCAATCTGTTGCTCTGAGCCCTTGTCACAGCAGGTCTGCTGTATGCCCGGAGTGAGGATTTGGGACATCACAGAGACCATCCCGAAAATCATCAAACCCTCTGATTACTACCCAGTGGCTGTGGTCCATGTGGGGACAAATGATGCATCCAAGGGCAAGCCGAACAACATCATGGAAGACTACAAGGCCTTGGGACACCAACTCAAGAAGATGGGAGCTCAGGTGGTATTTTTCCTCCATTCTCCTGGTAAGTGGACAGGGTAGGCATCATGAGGCCTGCATTGGCGTGGTTAACCGGTGGCCACCAGGCGGGCTTCAGGTTTTTTGACAACAACCCATATTTCTGTATGGAGGGCATGCTGGGGTGGGATGGGCTTCATCTCTCCCCTAAGGGCAAACATTTTTTCTTCTAGGTTGACTGATCTCATACAGTGGGCTTTAAACTAGCTTTGCCGGGGGAAGGGGCCACTCTGAGTGGAGAGGATACTTCTCCAGTATGCAGGGTGACAGGAGAAAGGGACGCCCCGGTAAGCAACAGTGTCCTGGGAGGAGGGAGCCACAGCAGTCTTTGGAGTAGCGGGGAGGCATGTGCTCCCTTAGGAGGCCTCAAGTGCCTCTACACCAATGCTCGTAGTATAGGGAGCAAGCAGGAGGAACTGTGCCTCCTGATTGCGAGTAAGAATCCAGACTTAGTAGGGCTCACAGAAACTTGGTGTGACCTTACTG
>NW_005841853.1:3826010-3838064 GCF_000455745.1 Alligator sinensis | reverse complement strand
CCGGGAGTGTAGGAGGGCTATTAGGAAGGCCAAGGCAGAGATGGAGCTCAGGCTAGCGTCCAGGATTAAGGACAACAAAAAGTCCTTTTTCAAGTACATTGGGAGCAAGAAGAGGGCACCAGGCGATGTAAAGCCCCCACAAGACTCAAATAGTAACCTTGTGGCTATGCCAGATGGGAAAGCTGATATTTTTAACTGTTTCTTTGCCTCTGTTTTCTTGAACAGGGACCGGGACATCCCTCCTGCCGGAGGTAGGGACAATCTGGGGGATAGCTCTGTCAGGCCTTGGGTCAGCACAGATGTAGTTAGGGATCTTCTGGAAGGGCTGTACATTTTTAAATCTGCAGGTCCAGATGCCCTCCACCAGGGGTGTTGAGGGAGCTGGCAGGGGTCATTGCGGAGCCCTTGGCCCAGCTGTATGAATATTCGTGGTCATCTGGCCAGGTGCCAGGGGATTGGAAACTAGCTAATGTGGTCCCCATTTTTAAGAAAGGGAAGAACGAGGACCCAAGTAACTATAGGCCCGTAAGCCTCACCTCGGTCCTCAGGAAGATCTTGGAGAAAATCATCAAGGAGCACATCTGTGGGGGGCCAGCAGGGGAGATCATGCTCAGGGGCAATCAGCATGGGTTTATCAAAGGCAGGTCCTGCCTGACCAACCTGATTGCCTTTTATGACCAGGTAACTAAATCCTTGGATGATAGTGTCACCGTGGACGTAGTCTTTCTAGATTTTAAGAAGGCCTTTGACACTGTCTCTCACCCCATCCTCATCAATAAATTAAGCAACTGTGGCACTGATGCCTACACAGTTGGATGGGTAAAAAACTGGCTGATGGGGCACACCCAGAGAGTAGCGGTGGACAGGTCATACTCAACCTGGCGAGATGTGAGCAGTGGGGTACCCCAGGGCTTGGTCCTCGGGCCTCCACTGTTTAACATCTTCATCAGTGACTTGGATGAGGGAGTTGAAAGCACGTTGTCCAAGTTTGCTGATGACACTAAGATGTGGGGCGTGGTGGACACACTTGAAGGGAGAGAGAGGCTGCAACTAGATTTAGACAGACTACAGAAGAGGGCAGACGAGAATCGGATGGGATTCAATGTAGACAAATGCAGGGTGCTGCATCTTGGGAGAAGGAATCCACAGCACACATACAGGCTGGGGAGTTCCCCTCTTGAAAGCGCAGAGGCGGAAAGGGATCTTGGAGTCATTATTGACTCCAAGATGAACATGAGCCGCCAATGCCAGACTGCAGCCAGCAAGGCCAGCCATACCTTGTCATGCATCCAAAGGTGCATCCCAAGCCGGTCCAGAGAGGCGATACTCACCCCTCTATGCGACTTTGGTCAGGCCACAGTTGGAGTACTGCATCCAGTTCTGGGCACCGCACTTCAAAAGGGATGTGGCCAGCCTGGAGAGGGTTCAGAGGAAGGCCACCCACTTGGTGAGAGGGCAGCAGGGCAGGCCTTTTGAGGGAAGACTGAGGGACCTGAACCTGTTCAGCCTCGGCAAGAGGAGGCTGATCAGGGACCTGGTGGCTGCCTACAAACTCATCAGGGGAGATCATCAGCAAATAGGAAGAGCCCTATTCTCCCCAGCACCACTTGGGGTGATGAGGAACAATGGTAACAAGCTGCTGGAGAATAGGTTTAGTTTAGAGATCAGAAGGCAATATTTTACAGTTAGGGTGGCCAGAATCTGGAACCAACTTCCCAGGGAAGTGGTTCTTGCCCCTACCTTGGGCAAAGTCAAAAAGAAGCTAGATGATCACCTGTCTGGGGTCTTGTGAATCCAGCATTCATTCCTGCCTGTGGCAGGGGGTCAGGCTAGATGATCTGTTCAGGTCCCTCCTGACCCTAGCTACTATGATACTATGACACATGGAGAGTGTCTCCAGAGACAGGGTTAGCCTTGAGGGACCCTCAGATAGCTCAGGCAAAGGAGGGATTTTCTTGGAGGGACTGAATAAATGGTCACCAAGTTCAAACCAGCTACAGAGAGCTGAGCTGGACTTCCAAACCTGGGTTTCAGGTTTTTCTTGCAGAGAATAAAATACAAACAAGGGGCAAGTGCCTGTTTTTTAAATTTATTTATTTATTTAACAAGCTGGGGAGCTCCCCCCTTGTGAGCACAGAGGCAGAAAGGGATCTTGGAGTCATTATTGACTCCAGGATGAACATGAGCCGCCAATGCCAGAGCGCAGCCAGCAAAGCCAACTGCACCTTGTCATGCATCCAAAGATGCATCTCAAGCCAGTCCAGAGAGGTGATACTCCCCCTCTACGCAACATTGGTCTGTCCTCAACTGGAGCACTGCGTTCAGTTCTGGGCACTTCACTTTAAGAAGGATGTGACCTGCCTTGAGAGGGTTCAGAGGAGGGCCACCCACTTGGTTGGAGGGCAACAGGGCAGGCCCTATGAGGAGAGGCTGAGGGACCTGAACCTGTTCATCCTCAGCAAATGGAGGCTGAGGGGGCATTTGGTGGCTGCCTACAAACTCGTTAGGGGAGATCAGCAGCAAATAGGAAGAATCCTATTCCCCCCAGCAGCACCTGGCGTGACAAGGAAGAATGGCCAGAAGCTGCTAGAGAATAGGTTCAGGTTAGAGATTAGGAAGCAATATTTCACTGTCAGGGTAGCTAGGATCTGGAACCAACTTCTTAGGGAAGTGGTCCTCACTCCTACCTTGGGTAAATTCAAGAGGAGGTTGGATGAACATCTGTCTGAGGTCATATGATCCCAGCATGGCGTGGGGTTAGACTAGATGATCTATTCAGGTCCCTACTGACCCTTAACTACAATGAAACTCCTAGGCAAGGGAGAGAGAGAAGGAGAAAGTCAGCTGTAACTCAGATGCACAAGGGATCTAATTAGGTTATAGGACCTACAGCTGCCTTGTTGAGGATCTTGGAAACCAGTGGGCAGAGATCTCACCACCCAGGATCCCCCAATCCCTGGGAGAAGGAAGTTGGCTGCAGGTTGGGCTGGAATATTAGACAGAGAGAGACCCGTCTAGAGGGGATGGCCACCAACCTCTTGTGGAGTCAGTAACCGAATCAGGCCAGGGAGAAGCTGAGACCCAGTGACTCTTGCTCGTTGTCAGCAGAGAAAGACTCGTCCTCCCCTGAGAGGAGAGGGGCAGGGTGTAGAGGTGGTGGAGCCCTATGGAAGACCAGCCCTCGTCAGTCCAGTCATCACTCTAAACACCATCTATGCTCCCAAAGAGTAGCATAACATCAAGACATGACAGACAAGAGGGAGTGGAGATGAGGCAGAGGTCCCGGTGATTATAACAGGATGAAAAGGACGTGACTGGACCCACCCACTTACAGGGCCCCAAAACCGAACATAGTACATTCACGGATAGATTACCCTGAAGCTGCATTTGTGCATTCAGGTTGCATTCAGGTTACCCTGAAGCTGCATTTTGGGGTAGCTAAATGCCATGCTGAAAAAATGTTTCTCCAGCTCTGCCCAGTTCTTTTGGCACAGATGAATTAGAGAAAGGGTAAAGCTTATCTGCATGGTGTATAAGAGCTTTCTCCAAAGCTTTGCTTGAAACTGCAGAACAGATTTCCATAGGACATTGGAACTGCCTCAAATCTCCCACTCTCCACTCCAAGCACAAAGAGCACTTCCACCTTGTTGCAGACAATGGAAACAGAAGCCTCTGTATAAAAATTGCATTCCCAACTGATTTTACATTGGGAAAGGAAGGGGAAGAATGAATAACAGTAGATTCCTGCATATTTGAGCTCTGTAGGTCTGACCCCCGTTCATTTATACAAAGTGCTCAGATGTGAAGCACCAACAACTTGAAGTAGAACAAAAAGCGAAGTGGGGACAAAAAATCCTAATACAACAGTTCAGAAACAATATTAAATGCATCCAATAAAAACCCAAATAAACCTGTTTGCACAAAGGTATTACTTTCTTTACACTTCTGGGGATCTGCTTGGGAGTTCATAAGAGGGGGTTCCAACAATAAGGGTCTACTCTATAGAGGATACACTAGTCACTCCACATGAATCTCTGGAAGGCACTTGGATAGTATGGTGATGACAGCTCTCACCGAACCACAACAGAAGAGAACAGGATACAATATTGTCGAGTTGACTGAAGACCACTGAATATTAGATAGAAGGTAGGGCCATCCAAGCTTTCACAGGGAACAACCTACTTCATACGCGATTAGAGAGAGGATGGAGATGGGCTTTTCTCAGTGACTGTAGAAGACAGAGCTTTGGAGCAATGGCCGCAAGCTACAGCAGGGTAAATACAAGTTGGAGATTAGGAAGAATATTCCTATTATGAGAGCAGTCAAGCCCTGACCTAGAGAAATTGTGACATCTCTGTCCCTGAAAGTTTTCAAGAGCATGCTGGACACACACAGCTGGGGTGGTTTAGTCCACGATGTTCCTGCCTTAAGCAGGGGGCTGGATTAGACAATGTGAGGTCTCTTCCCATACTCCTTTCCTATGATCAGATGTTATGAAAGGACTGGCAGAAAAATACAGGGTATTAGATAGATGTATGTCCCTCCCGTATGGTGTGCCTGTCATAGCAGCAGACAGGATTCAATGACTCGTGTCATCTGCCCTCATCCTGTGTCATACACAAATGATTGCTCATAAGTATCCACCAATTTCCCCAATTCCTACCCTTTCTAAAAGCCTCTGGAGGGGAAGAGGGGGGAAAACCAGGTTTTGAAAGCACCCCCCCCCAATATTAACAAACAAACCTGGGTTATTCCACTCTAAGCAGGAAAGTGAGTTTGAAAAACGTAGAACTTTTCATAGGAGATGCTTTTGGTTTAAAAAAGTTTCACATTGTCATGTTGCCATGACGTTGTTACATGCAGGGAACTTGACTTTCATTTGCTTGCAAATGGCCATGAGCAGCTTTTGCTTTATAAATACAGAACTGAATATTCATTTTCCATAACTGTGCAATCTCTGAAGCAGTGTTTCCACAGGATACAGATGCTATTCTACTTGTTGGGTGTCTAAGTGGCTTTAGGCACCTCGATAGAGGCTTTAGACACCTCAGTACAATTCTATTCGATCCTGTTCTGGTCCTGAAAAGACATTAATGCATCTTCTTTTGTAACACACAGTCATCTGTCCCTTGAGATAGAGTCAAAAAAGTAGCAAGGGGAAGGAAAAACCACACACTTTTTCCATTAGCTTTTTCCAAGGGCTGAAGATGGGTGGGCTTAAGGCCCATGCTAACTGGAAGGTACAAATAGACAGGATAGTTTAAAAAAAAGGACTTGAGCCTGAATGAATAATGTTGCCTCTGGGTATATACTGAAACTATCTGGTTACGGTATGTTCTGCCTCAGATCACTCACCAGGGAACTATGAACAAGCACGAACCAAAGCAGCCGATCCTTCCTTAGTACAAACACACTTGAAGTGTCACATGCTGCATACCTGAGACTGGAGAGTTCGGAGTAACGTGTAGATCAGGCAATAGCCGCCGTTTTCTCATGCTGGGTGTGATCTTATCTGGTGGGAGAACAAGAAAGAAAAAAGTTTTTCTGGTGAAGCAAGTGTACATCATGAAAAACAGGTGAGAAATACCCTCCATTCCTGAAGGGAAAATTCCACTTTGGGTATTGTCACAGAGCACTTAGTTGCCCTGTTTCTTTTAAAAAGAGGGGAAACTGCTAGGGAAGAGCCCTAGCAGTGAGTGAGGAGCCCCAGCTGCTGGTTACCAGAGCACCCAGAGTTAGCTGGTGACCCACACCTGCCAGAGGTCAGCTGACTGGAAGGGGCAGGGCCTGGCTCACATTTAAACCCCAGGGCTGAGGCCAGGCTGGCAGTTCCCTGCTGGCAGCCAAGGGGGAAGGAGCTCTGCCTGAGTAAGCAAAGGGAAGAGGCCTTATTGCACGATCAGCTCCTGATACTGTGGTGGGATAGAGTATTCCCCAATAGGGTTTGAATAATGTTATAGCTAGGTGGCTAGGGTTTATGTTATAGCCCAGGGGCTTGTGTTTTTGTTTGCTGTTTTAACCGGTGGCTTCGGTGAGGCTATTAGGGGATGGAGGAGGCCTCATAGGAGACCCACGGCAGCATGGAGACCCCAGCCCCAGAGAGGGGGCAGCATTGACAAGTGCCCAGCAAGGCACAGTGAGAGACAGGGCCACAGAAAGCCTGAGCGTCAGGGAGGGTGCGGAGTAAGACAGGGCCACGGAGAGCCCAAGGAGGACAAGGGGGCCAGAGTAGAATAAGGCCCAGACTAAATGATGCGAGTACCATCTGCAAGGCTTGGGCTGCAGTGTAGGGGAGGAAAGGAGCCACAGATGGCGCCCCCTTGCATCGGGGCAGTAAATGGGCACCCTCCCACTTAATTAACATCTTCTAATTAATTAATTAACAACAAGGCATGGCAGGCAAGAAGGCAGGTGGTTGGCCCGTAACAGGTGGGCGGGGCCACCAGTAGACAGATCCTGAAGAGGCACACCTGTCACAGGTATGAACATCATTCCACCATGCAAACCCTTCCTCTCTCCCTTACCTTTTTTTCTTGGTGGGTTGTTGAACACAGGGCTTCTTGGCCTGGCATTTCAAATCCTCGAGGCTGGAAGGCATCCTCCAGATAAACATTTTAACAAATGGAGGGACTTCCAAAAATCCCTTATGTGACTGCACAGTGCCCATCAGTAATGCCAGCTTCTCCTGCACAGGTCCTTCTATGGCCTACTTTGTTCCTAGTTAGATCTGAAGCTCATTGGGACATAGGCGGTATCTTCTTATGCACAATGCCTCCCCTACCAGGGTGCTGTGATTGCATCTGGGATTTCTGAGTGCTAAGGTAGTAATACAGCCTTAACAGGATTATTGATGACAAGTCTTGTCAGTAGTGCTTAGGGGGAAAAAAGAATTCTGCTGAAGCGTTTTCCTTTCGAATTTTCAGATTCAACAATAATTGAAGCATTTTGTGATTTCATTCTGCTGAAGTTTTCGTGGAACCTCTATTTCCTGCCAGTTTAACCACAAGACACCTCTGCCAAGGTGGGCTGTGGGGTAGCCAGGTGCCCCAGGTGGGCTCTGGGGTAGCCAAGTAGCCAGGGTCTCTATAGTCTATGACCCTAGATGAGATCACTAAGTGCACTTGTCGAGTATGGGGGCTCTCTCTCTTTTCTAGAGGATTTTCAAGTATTTTTTTATGCTTTATTAGGCTGCATCTCAAATTCTAAAGTATTGAAACTCCATGAAACAGAACAACTTATTCTCCACCCATGATTAATAAATACTTAGGTTATGAAAGCCTTAAGGGACAACTGGTCTTTTCCTTATGTGTTGACTGGTGATTCTAGGTACTATTATAATATAAACCTTGACAGTATTAGTAGCAATGTATTGAAATGTTTGGGATTTCCCAGGTTAATGCAGACCTAGCCCTGTACTGTCCCCAAGTGCTACCAATTAAAAATAATAATGCATTGTGTTTACATGGTACTTCATCTTCAAAGCACTTGAGAAAGCAGAAAGAAAGAGAAATACATTAAAAATTCAACTGATACTAAAAATAAGAAAATCAGCTGAGCAACTAAAATAGACTAACATTACTGTTCCCATCACCCCTCTGGGGTAGAAGATCATCATTCTCCAGTAGAAAGAGCATACGAGCCTGTTGAAATGAGATGCCCAAGTGGAGAAAGCTTAGCGAATTCTGCCCTCCAACCTCTAGAAAGCAGTGGCCAACCTGTGGTATGAGTACCATAAGTGGTACGGGCAGCCTGTGTGTGGCACATGGCAGATCAGAGAGGGAACAGGTGGCACAGCAGCAGATAGTGCAAAAAGAAGAGCAGGTAAGGAGCACAGAGCAGGAGATCCAGAAGAGGAAGTGGGGTCAGAGTAGCACTTGGGGACAGTACAGGGCTCGTTTGCAGCATGCCTGCCGAAAAGGCTGGTTGAACTAGATCATGCTTTTACTCAAAGGCCCATTTCTAAAAAGAGTATTGATTGAGTGCATCTGCCAAGGTCTCCTCTGTTTCCCCAAGCAGCCAGTTTAACACGCCCTCCCCTCAGGGCTCACCAAAGTTACTCAAGTAATTTCTCCAACTGGTGCCATGCAAAACATGCAGCTGGACAGGATCATCAGAAGGTGGAAAGAAAACTGGTAGAGCTCCTAGTTCCTACTGGGCTGTAGTAGTATATGCAAGATATTCACTCAAACTTTTGGAATTTAAAAAAAAGAAAGCCCACACATACTCTACTTCCAGATAGTAGGGGAAAAACCTTCTGGATACACTTTCAAATGGCCTGAATCAACACTGTTGCTTATTATGTAGAGCACTGGACACACCTAGGAAGTGGGGGGTTATTTCCAGCTCTGCCAGTGAGCACAGACAAGATGCTGTACCTGCACCTCAGTTTCCCCATCTGTAAAACAGGGATAATGCTACTGGCCTCCTTTTGTAAAGTGCTTTAAAACTTACTATAAATAAATCTTGTGTGCTACAAGAGCTATATAGTATCAAAATATTATGTGAGGAATATTTCTGTTCATACTCTCTTTTACTCTCTTCTCCCTTCACCTTGTATTCCCCCCCCCCGATCCCTCGAGAGAGAGGAGAATTGAATAGAATCAGATCATTATGTGCCTGTATCACAACTGAGGCAGCTTAGTATAGCTCTACTGCTCTCTACTGTCCAAAATTCGTCTAACAGATCATTTTGAGCATTTTTATATTGCTTTCAGTCCTGCAAAGCTAACAGAGTTAATAGCATGCAGTAACAGGGAGACTTGTATAGTTAGTTAAAGCAGGCTAAAATTTTCGTAAAACATTCAACATCTCTAAGAAAATGTTTGCTGAAACAAATTTCAACAAATGGGTTTGAATCCCAGGGGTCCTGACACCTGTCTTCCACATCCACAGAGAGGGGCCTATGCTGCATCACCACCCAGAATCAGGCCAAATACCCATCCCGGTTCAGCTTGGGGTTTCCCAGGAGGGGACCAGGTGACCCAGGGAAAATCAGCAGTAACAACAGGCCGCTGATGGTAGGGCTACACAACCCTGCCAGTTCCTTTAGGGAGGAACAATGTTGTCAGGTGTTGCTGCCTTGGACCTTCCAGCCTCGTTTCTTCCTTGAACCTCTTTGCCTTGATCAACTGCTGCCCTTGCTGCAGTTTTGTCTTGACCCTTGATCTACACTCTGGCAACTGGACAGATACTTGGCTTTGGTCTTGGCTACTTGATTCCTGATAATACCCTGACTGGTCAGTAGCAGATCTAGGATTGTGCAAAAGTGGAGAGGTAAGGTCACAGGAGCAAACTCAGTGCACATGTTGGCCAGCCAAGAGCAGTTCTTGGCAGCAAAGTGGGGTGCAACTGCTCTACTCTACCCCCTGGATCTGCCCCCGACTCTGGTCCTCATGTCATAAGATCTGTTTATTGTTCCTGGTTTCCTGTTCCCTGGATCCTGAACTCCTGGCTTTGTCCTTGTGCTTAGTTCTTGGCTGTTGGCCCCTCTGCTCCCGACTACTTCTTTGGCTTCTGGCTTACCTTAGCTACTACCTATGCCCCAGTCATAGGCCTGATCAAAAAAATAAATAAATAAAATAAAAGAGTCTCTTAATTATTTTGACAATCATTTTAAACACTGAGTAACAGAGCATACTCTGTGCTCTGTTACAAAGGGGCATGAGCAACAGCAAAGCATCCTGCAGCTGGCTGCAAGTCCAATTAGGCAGCCCTGCCTAATTGGGAACAGGGCCCAGCTCCTTATAAGAACTAGACTCTGAACAGCAAAGGCCAACAGCCTGGGGGAGACCCCCAGCTGAGCTGCTGCTCAGAACACCTTGGAAGTAAGGGATGGAGCTATGGGGATGGCAGGAAGCTGCTTGTCCTGGGTACGACAGAAAATTGCACTCTGCTGGGGTAGGATGGTTTCATGGGGCTGCCCATGGTGGGGTAGTCCCTGGAAATGCCAGGCCAGTCACATTCACAGTGAAAGGCGATTATGGGGTGCCTTATAACCCCAGCCTCCACATCCCAAGACCAAGCTGGGGGAGCCCAGATTCACTTTGAGTGCGGAGGCAGGGACCAGGTCAGGTGGAGGGACTTAAGGCAGGACCCAGACTCACAATTGAGTTCTGAGACTGCACTAGGGAGCCAGGATTGAGGCTCCGGCAGGGTAGGGCCCTGAGCCTTTGGGGAGCTTTTAGTGATGCTCCCAGGGCAAAAGAATAAGGGGCTATAGTGTAGGAAGGAAAGGGGATGGGGTGTGGAGCCCAGAGCTGCTGGGGGCTTGGAGCCCTGAATGTAAGTAAAAGGAAGAACTCAGTGTGAAGGTACTGGGACCACGAGCTCCAGTTGGGGTGGTGGGAAGCACTGGAGGAATGTTTGCAAGGCATGGGGCATGGTAAGGGATGGTTGGAGCTGTGTACATTGGCCCTTGTCACCCGGGCAAGTAAACGGGCAGCCTCCCACCTTAGTGACATCTCTTGGAAGTATTAACATCAAGGCATGGCAGATAAGGTAGACAGGTGGTTTGCCTGGAAGCAAATGGGTGGGCCAATGATTTGACCAGCTCCAGGACACCCACCTGTTTGTTTCATGTGCATGTTTGTATGAACAGATGCAATAAATATTGAGTGCTGCCACTGAATCACTGAGGAATGAAATGCTTATGACAATTAATCTCATTGAAGTGTGTATAGAAAAAAACATCAGGTGGAAATGCCATCACCTCCCTACCACCCAACACGACATGAGCATGACTGTTACTGTAATAACACGCCCAGTTCTAGAATCCACTGCCTGAGAATAGTTCTGAATGGAGCTGTAAGAACGACTCTGTTTGCCCAACACATTTGGTGGTCTATAACAGACAGACAATCCATGTGGCCTTACCCAGAGAAGGCAAGATCTCACATGATCATGAACGAAGATAAGTGGGGTGGAGGGACCCGGCCCAGCTGAGCCGGATCCGGAGGGGAAGCCCCCCAGGTCCCTTATAGTTGAGCCGGTAGGGAGCCACGCGGCGTGAACACAGCGCGCCGGCGGGTGGGCAGGAAGGGCCAGGAGGGAGACTCCTGCAAGGGTAGGGTGTATAGACACCACATAGAACTAACAAACAGCAGCTTATGCAATGGTGTCGACGTGAAGTGCTGCTAGGGCCTCTGCCCAGGGGGCCATGCCTACCCGGGGCTGGTCTGAGGCCTCCACCCAGACTGAGCCCATGGGAGGGCTCGTGTCCCCCTGCCTCCTGGCCTGTGGGGGATCCCCAGCAGGACCGGGGGAAGGGGCAGAGATTGGGGGCCCCCACACCTGTCCTGCAGGTGCCCATCTTAGGGCTCTGGAGGCGCAGGTGAGGGAGCTCCGGGAGGAGGTTAGCAGGCTGAGGGGGATCAGGGAAGCGGAGGATGAAATTGACAGTTATTTCCTTTCCCTGCAGGACCAGGTACCCAAGGAAGAAGCACCCCAGGAGGTGCCCTCCATGGCAGAGTGGCAGACAGTCACATCCAGGACCAGGGCTGCTCGCAGCATACTAGTACCAGTTCCTCCAGTCTGACTAGAGAACAGGTATGAGGCCCTGGTGATGCTGCAGGAGATGGAAGGGGAGGAGGAAGCCTCTGGGCAGGCAGCAACACCACATTCTCCACTCTCCGAACAGGTCAAGGGAACCAAGCAGACCCAGAGGAGGCGGCATCGAGTGATCGTCATAGGCGACTCCATCCTGAGAGGTACGGAAGGACCCATTTGTCGCCAGGACCCCTCAACACGAGAGGTCTACTGCCTGCCCGGAGCAAAGATTCAGGACATGACGGGAATGATCCAGGCTGTGATTCAGCCCACTGATTACTACCCCATG
The DNA here is from genome assembly GCF_000455745.1 of Alligator sinensis. Taxonomy (NCBI): domain Eukaryota; kingdom Metazoa; phylum Chordata; order Crocodylia; family Alligatoridae; genus Alligator; species Alligator sinensis. The sequence goes on along the minus strand of NW_005841853.1, from coordinate 3,826,231 downwards.
GTCCTAGTCCATGTGGGTACTAATGATGCGGCCAGGAGAAGCCCCGATCACCTGATGACGGACTACCACGCTCTGGGCAGCGTGCTGAGGGAGAAAGGTGCACAGGTGGTATTCTCTTCCATCCTACCAGTGAGTGGACATGGAAGACGACACGAGAACTGCATTAGAGAGACCAACTGGCAGCTTCGGCAGTGGTGTCTCGAGGCAGGCTTCGGCTTCCT
>NW_005841853.1:3810807-3823508 GCF_000455745.1 Alligator sinensis | reverse complement strand
ACGAACAGATCCAAGGAGGTGATACTTCCCCTCTATCAGGCGCTGGTCAGACCGCAGTTGGAGTACTGCGTGCAGTTTTGGGCACCGTACTTCAAGAGGGATGTGGATAACCTGGAGAGGGTCCAGAGAAGGGCCACTCCTATGGTTAAGGGCGTGCAGGCCAAGCCCTATCTTGCAGACCAAGCCCTACGAGGAGAGACTAGAGAAACTGGCCCTCTTCAGCCTCCGCAAGAGAAGGTTGAGAGGCGACCTTGTGGCTGCCTATAAGTTCATCACGGGGGCACAGAAGGGAATTGGTGAGGATTTATTCACCAAGGCGCCCCCGGGGGTTACAAGAAATAATGGCCACAAGCTAGCAGAGAGCAGATTTAGACTGGACATTAGGAAGAACTTCTTCACAGTTAGAGTGGCCAGGGTCTGGAACGGGCTCCCAAGGGAGGTGGTGCTTCTTTCCCGCCTATGCAGGGGGTTGGACTCGATGATCTATTGAGGTCCCTTCCGACCCTAACATCTATGAATCTATGAACGACTGTTGCCTCCCAAGACTGGGGGAGCACCATGGTGGTGAGCAGCAAATGGGGACCACTCGCAGCCACCAGTGTAAGCGTCATAGTCATCGAGTGGGGACAGTGAGCGGTGAGCGCTGGTGCAATCTGGTGGGGGAGGGAAAGGACGTGCCCCCCCTATGTGCATGATCATGGTGTAGAACAGTGTTTCCTAACCAGTGTGCTGCAGCACAATAGGTATGAGGATGCAGAATACCTTAACAGGTGTGCCATGGAAACTTTTTATGAATGTAAGTGTGCCTTGGGCTGGAAAAGGTTGGGAAATATTGGTCTAGAAGAACTTACATGAGGATAAGATTTCTGAGAGTAGGTGGAGCTCTTTAATGTAGCTGACAAAGACATTGCAAAACCCAATAACCAGATGCTAGAGCACCTTTTGGCAAGAAACAAGGTAATTTGTAGTGATGATAATGAGCCACTGGAGCTACTTATACAAAGGGAGGTGGTGGATAATCTGTTAGAAGACAGATTTCTATCTGGCCCCAGACTAAAACCCAGCTATTGGCTGCAGAGCCAGCTGGGCTGAGTACATTAGCCCAGGCCCATCCCTTGTGCTCTGCCTACTCAAAGTATGTGGTAGCTCAGCCCTACTCCTGCCTGGCCTCCAGCCCCTCATGCCTGCCTATCCTACTGCATATCTGAACTCCCCAGCTCCTCACCTTCTGACCAATTTGGACAAGTACAGATATTGCTCTGGATTAGATGGTACTCTCCAACTCCCTGGTTTGAGTCCTTTGCACTGCCTTGACACAAATCTGGATACTCCGCAGGTACTAAGCTAATGCTTTGATTATGACCCTGCTTAACCTACATGCAGAAATAGGGGCTCTGTGGGTACAAAATGTAGCCCTGATAGCTCAAGCAGACCCTGCAGGCCCAGAAAGTACAAGTTGCTATTCCAGGCATCCCATCTGTATCTGCTCCTCAACATCCCCCAGAAGCCAAGGTATCTTTGATAGGAACCCGGGGAAGTTCAGCGGTTACTCCCTCAAGTCAAGATGCCATCCACATGGCAATGGTAGATGCAAGTGAAGCCTGCTCTCTGGGTGGTAGCCAGAGAACTGGCAGCTAGGAATGGGTGCATTTGAAGGAAAGGCTCCTTTTGCTGCTGAGCTGTTCGTTTGAAACGGGTGGCTTGGCATCACTGGATTTTCAGTACTTCCAGCCCTGTGTGATGCCCAGGACTGTGTGTCAGCAGGCTGAGACCTCTGGGACTGGCACAGCAGGTTGTTTCACACTCAAGTGGACCTGTCAGCGAGGGAGGTGGTGGGTTACTATGAAGCAGGCCAAGAGGAGAGACAAGCAGGAGTCAATGAGACCAGATAAAGAGCCCAGCTCAGTGCTAATTAGTACATCAACCTATGGGAAGAGACTCAAGGAGAACTGCAGCCCTGAGCAGTCTTAACCGGGGCAGCAACTTGAGTCCACCAGGGCTAGCAAACCCACTAATCGAGTCCACCAGGGTTCAACTGGCAGGTAAGTTCCCAAAGAGGGTTTTTACAACCGGCTGCACCAGCTGAGCACAACTCATGATGATTAAATTGGGGAGAGGCACCTGGTGTCACTCTGGCTTCACTGGAGGACCACCTCCAAAATTTATAAATTACCAACCAAGGCAATAGGCCAAAAAGCAAGGGAGGTAACTGACTGAGGAGCTAGAGCATTTATTAGGTCTTATCAAACTGTCAGAAGGTACAACATTGTTCATGGAAATTGAGGCCTGTTCCAGTTTGGTGCATTGGCAGGGCAAAGGCTTTATTTGCTAAACAGACAGTACATTTTGTCTCCTGGCAAAAGTAAGGAGACCCAAGGGGAAGGATGAAATAGGTGCTGTGTGTGTTGGCCCAACAGTAGGCAGACGTGCTGGAACAATGGAAGCTAGAGAGGGAACAAAACCAAAAGAACTAAGAGCTGTAACTAGAAATATTTCAGGGGCAGCAGGGCTGAGCTAGAGAACTGCTGAAGAACAAATGCAACAAGCTGAAGAACCAAAAGCTCTATTCACTTGACAGCAGTGGCTGTTTGAACAACTCACCAACTCAGCTCAAGAGCCACAGGGAGATGGAACAGAGTCATGGAGAAAACTCTGGGGTTTTACCTTACAAATGACATAGGGGGATGACCCTGGAGGCATTTATTGAGACCTTCGAATGGATTACAGTGGTGGCTTAATTGGATGCATCTACAGACCTTCTAGATTGGGGAAACCCAAACTGCTTATCAGGCACAATCACAAGCAGCAGCCCAGGACTATGGCCCATTGAAGGAAACCAAACTGAAATGACTAGAAGTCTTTGGGGAGTCCTATTGCCAACAATTTCAAAACAAAAGAGCTGGGACAAGCACTCCAGGATGCAGCATTAAGCAGCTCTTTGGGATGAAGCAAGCTACAGTAGAAATAATAAAACCAGACTGTACTGGAGCAAGTTCTCTCAGTTTTGACACGTCTTTGAAAGTGGATGAAGCAACACTGCCCAGACAGCCAAGAAAGCCATGAAATAGGTCAACAACTTCATGGCTGAAGAAGATGAACTGAAGCAAGAACAGGGAGTGGGGATAAGGAAGAGAGGAACCAGGGAGTTCACCTCTTAAAAGGAGTGAGACCTGTAAGAGAGGGATGGGAGACACAGAGGAAACCCTGCCCCTCACAAGAATGGTGGAGGGCGGCATTTCCGATCTGGGAAGTAGATCATATAGCAAACTACTGTGCCAAGGAAAGAAGAGAAAGTCTTCCTATACCAGAGAGGTCTACCCAACAGAAGGAGAGCCAGGAGGGAAGTGCAGCAGGATACTAATATTTATTTTGATTACGCTCAGCTCTGCCACCTAGTTTCTCAAGTCTGTGCCCTACCAGTCTAACAGCCCCATGGGTACCTGAAGTCTTAGTTTACATTCTCCTGGCTGGGATGGTCTTATGTCTTTAGTTGTCCCCAGAAATCAGTCACTGCCTTTCCCCTATTTAAGGGAGGCTAATAGTTAAACTTGGTGGGTACTGGTGGGCACAATTCCTTAAGGCAGTGGTTCCCAACCTTTTTTTCACCATGACCCACTGCTGGGAATGGAGTGTGGTGGTGGCGACCCAGGGGTGGGGGAGCTCTTGGCACATAGTGCATCTCATTTTTTGTGTGCGGTGCCAGCGGCATTGCCCCCCATGACCCTCATTTGGGTCATGACCCAAGGTTGGGACCCACTGGTTTAAGGCAATCTGATAATCTGACCAGGGGAGCAATTTCATGGGGCAGAGTATGAGAAGCATGCAAGACCCTACACTTTAAACAATTGTAGACACCTGTGTGCCACCTGTGAATGGATGGCCTGGTGGAACAATTTGACAGCATGCTAAAGAAAATGTTAAAAAAATTATAGCAAAGGATCCCAGACACTGGGACCAGTAATTAGCACCATTAATGTTCACTATAAAAGAGGTCCTCCAGGCACCTACAGAGTGTTTCCTTGTTGAGTTATTTGGGGGGCAACTGATGGGTATCTTGGACATTATTAAAGAAGGCGAAGAGAAAACATAAGAACAGAACCCAGTGCAATCAGTGCCAGATTTGGGCAGAAGCTAAGCAACCTGTAGCTTAGGGCCCCACATTATGAGGGGCCTCTAAACCAACCCCTGTGCCGTGAAGTGTCAGCTGCTGGACTCAAAGCGACTGTGGCCTGGCAAACCATGGTCCCACAGAACTGGGTAGAGAGGCCACGACTGCTCCCACAGGGCCCACAGTAGTCATGGTTGAAGTTTGGCCCACCTGCCCGCCCGCGGGGTGGAAGTAACTTTACCTTGTGTTCCGGCCATGGGGCTCCACATGGTGGCCTACAGTTTGCCAGGCCATGGCCACTTCCAGTCCACAGTTTGCTGAGCCGTGGCATGGAAAGGCTGGGAACCCCTAGCGTAGGGCCCCAGCATCTCATAATCCAGTCCCGAGTCCAATACATCCTGCAAACATGCAAGTTATTGAACACAGTGGAAGAAGTGATGAAAACCAACTTGCTAAAAGGTCCAAGACAGGCTAGAGACTGAATGTAGCAAAAGAGCTCAGGAGAGAGAGTTTGAAGTAGGAGATCAAGAATTAGTGCATCTGCCCATTCAAAAAGCTGTGGAATCACCACTGAGTCAACAGCTACCACCTTTTGATCCAATTCTTCTACACCATCAAGCTTTCCTAGCACCACAATCCACATCAGGGATGGCACCCTACACACCACTGTATAGAGGAAACCCACAGGCACCACCTGTCCACAAACCCAACCACAAGCAGCAAGCTGTAATCTAGAGTCAAGTCTTTGGATACCTCTGCTGAAAACGTTTGACACCCACCTCATCAACTGGAAAAGAGCCTTTTATCCAGCAAGACAAAGTTCTTTGGGTAAATCTGATACCTTTTATTAGGCCAACTTTTTAGTTGCTCTAATAAAAGATATCAGATTTAACCGAAAAACCTTGTCTTCTTATGTCCTTAGACCTACATGGCTACAACCAACCCCCACCCTTTACCCAGCAAGGACACTCCAGCAGAGAAATAGATGGTATAACTTTGAACAATCCACACAAGCCTTGTGATAACCTACTACAATGCAAAAGACACCCCCCCCCCCCCCACATTGATTGTACTCCCCTGGTTGTTACATATCATCCAACACTGGAACCTATAATGTTCAAACCATTGCAGCTTATACACCAAAAAAAAATCAGAGCTTCATCTGATCCCAGCAGTCTTTCCCGGAAGGTCCCTTCCAGCCCCTAACAACTATGAAGCTATGAAGTGTTCCCAACCCCCCAGTCCTGGCCTTCAAGCAACCTGCAAGCCTATACCAACTCAATCAGAAGAAAACTTCCCTTCAATCAGACTCCAACTCTGCCTTAACAATAAATGCAAAACCTCTGAACATCTGCAGCTCCACAACGATCAACAGCTCTACTAAAAAAGCCATTAGCATCCATTGATCTGACAGGTGTCAGGTATCCAGCATGCCAAATGCCCTCATGGAAACCAGGTGGATGAAACGAGATGAGAATTATGTACCAGAACAAACCCACAATAAAAAAAACACCACCAAAAGACAGAGATACACAAAAGGCCAATAGGATCACATTTTTTCCCCACAGAACAACCAATGGCTAGATTTTGAGCGTAGACCTGCATTTACTTTTTAACATGCAGTTTAATATGTAGTTAACATACTATATTATATTTTAGTTAGTTGTTAGAGTATGTACATATATATTTGATATTTACCACTTAACCTAAGTCTAGCTAAGTGCAGCTGTGCAATAGTAGTACAGAGCAAGGTTGCAGAGGGTGACCTGATAGGGGAAAGCTTTCCTCCTTTACACCAGGAATGGTTTACACACACACACACACACACACACACACACACACACACACACACACACACACGATAAGGATGCAGATATAAGGAGTATTTCTCCCAGGCCATAAACAGACTTTAGAAGATATTTCTCATGCATTTCATCTGAGATAAAAGGTGCAGCTGGGAACACTAAAACAGCCCCAACTTTGAGGTGGGAAAACTGCAGTTACTGTGTTATAGGAACTGCATTAGTGACAAGTTCAGCACATGACAGTAGGCATGAACACAGTGCCCTTATTGGCTGGACAAGGTGCACCGGTGACTCCCCAGTGACTGAGCATTAGCACAGGACAGATGGCATAAACTGAATTTAAGACAGACAGTGACTTTCTGGCTCATTACCATCTAATAAATACTGCTAGTAACCTTCATGGGGATTACTTCAGTCTGAATCGCAAAGTATCTGTGAGGAGGAACATAGTGACACCCAACACAGCAAAAGGGAACGCAGCCGAGCTCTGGGGCAGAACAAGTCACACACGCCTTTCCCAGAGAGCAAGCTGACCCTGGCGCTGAGACAGTGAGATACAAGGCACAGACAGACAACAGGCCTGGGAAGAGAGTGACTGCTGCAGAATATCCTGTGGCCAAGAGTCCTAGGAAAATTGCAGTTATAAAGCAAGGAACAGGCCAGAATGATGGGGGCACTTGGCACAACCAACCTTTCACTCAACTGTCAGCTATTTTTACAAACAGAGGTGGCCAGGGATACCCCAGCACCATCAGAAAGGGACCAGGGAGGAGATCTGTCCTGGTCAGGGTACTAGAGCTGCCTCTGCAGCCGTCTGCTGCCAGGCAAGCAGCTGGATCAGTTCAGAGGTACACCACCCCCCACTCCACCCCGACAGCCAGATATGGGGTGCAAAGCTGCAGCAAAGAGGCCATGTCCCGGCCGGCCACCGTGCCAGAGATAGTAGTTTCCCCGTCCATCCCTCGCTGCAGAGTCAGTCCTGTAATGATGATGATGATCAGGGAGAGGCGTTAAGTGAGAATAACATTTTATTGTATTTGGATGCCCTTAATGCTCATTCCAACAAGCCCATTAATGTCTCTTTAAGGGAGCTTTGGCAAAATGCACCCACCCCCCCCTACACACAGACAGCCCCTAGGCTGGGTTACAGGCTGGTGCAGCTGGCCAATACACCACCCTGACCACAAATACCATGGCTGTCCAGGAAGTTGGGGTGGGCTTGTCCACCTGGGTTGTTGCACGGCTTTTATGATCCATTGGGAGTTTGTCCTATGTCCCAGAGGCTGTGGGTGCTGGTAGTTGGGGTGGGGTGTGTGGTGAATGGTACATAGCTAAAAATCAGGTAGGAGGGTGTCCCCTTAACAATTGTGAATGTGTGTGGGGTGCAATTAGCCAGCTGTATTGTGTTGCAAGAGTTCAAATTCTCACCCAGACTCTGGTAGGGTGATTATTGCCATTGTCAGAATCAGGTCCTGCAGTCGCTGCTTCACGCGAGGCGAGCATTATCCTTCGAACCTGACCATCCTTCCATCAGCTGTAGAAGCCAGGAACAGGCAGGCGTCCGTGCCACTCAGGGAAGATGCAGACTGCTCTCGCTCCTCAGCCAACCCCCAGGCACCCAACTGGGACAAAGCGGAGCTGAAGGACCTCTTGGACATATGGGGAGAAAAGAAAATCCAGCGCCTGCTGGAGGACTGCCACCACAACAAGAGCGCCTTCCAGTACATTGCAGAGCAGATGCAGCTTCGTGACCATAGCAGAGGCGTTAAGCCATGCCGCTGCAAGATCAAGGTGATGAAGTGGGACTTACTGGGCCAAAGATGCCAATAACAGATCCGGAGCAAAAAGGCAAACATGTGCATTTTATGAGGAGCTGTCACAAATACTCTCCAAGGAGAAGGCTTGCCAGGCAACCAAAATGTTTGGCACTACAAGGGGAGCAGGAGCTCCCCGGACCAGTGATAAGAGTATTGGGACTGTGACCCCGAATAACGCATATTGACAACGACCCATGCTTTCGGGAGGGGGGATTGCTGGGGCGGGATGGGCTTCATCTCTCCCCTAATGGCAAGCGTATCTTCTCTTCCAGGTTGGCTGATCTCGTACGGCGAGCTTTAAACTAGACTCGCCGGGGGAGGGGGCTGCAGGAAGACGAGGAGACGCCATCAGGGCAAGGGGTGCAAAGGTAAGTAACAGGGGTCCTGATGGTCTGGCTAATCAGGGGGTGGGGGGGCACACAGTCTTGCAAGGCCTTAAATGCCTGTACACCAATGCTCGTAGCATGGGGAACAAACAGGAGGAACTCGCCCTCAGAATAGCTAGTTCAAATCCAGATGTCGTAGGGTTAACAGAGACATGGTGGGACTCATCCCATGACTGGGCAGTTAACATTAGGGGCTATAGGCTGTACAGGCGGGGTAGAGGAGGGGGAAAAGGGGGGGGGGGGGGCACTTTATGTCAAGGAGCACTACACATCCTCTGCCAGCAGTATGGGGTCAGGGGAAGGGCGAGCTGAAGTGCTCTGGGTCAAGATCCAGGGGGGGCAAGGCGAGAGGGATTTGACAGTGGGGGTCTATTACAGACCCCCCAATCAGGAGGAGGAGCTGGACAGGGAATTTTCAGGCCAGCTTGCGGAGACACTAAAAGCAAGGGATGTAGTTGTCATGTCCGGGTAATTAAAATCGCGGCCGGGGGCGACAAGGCGAGAGGGATTTGACAGTGGGGGTCTATTACAGACCCCCCAATCAGGAGGAGGAGCTGGACAGGGAATTTTCAGGCCAGCTTGCGGAGACACTAAAAGCAAGGGATGTAGTTGTCATGGGCGATTTTAATTACCCGGACATCTGCTGGGAGGAGCAGTCAGCCGGGACGGACCGCTCCAGGAGGTTCTTGGCCGAGTTGCAGGACCTCCACTTGATTCAGGAGGTGCACAGTCCCACCAGAGGAGATGCTCTGCTGGACCTGGTCCTGGCCGCAGGCGACGACCTGGTAAGAGGCCTCCAGGTTCTTGACCACCTGGGCAATAGTGATCATCGCGTGCTGGAATTCACCATCCAGCGTAGAGTGTCAAGGGCCCGCAGCAAGGTGGTGGCCCTAGACTTCAGGAGGGCCAACTTCAGTGAGATGAGGAGATTAGTGGGAGAGGAACTGGGGTCCTTGAGGGCAGAGGAACTCAGCGTCCAAGAGGAGTGGTCGTTCCTTAAGGAAACGATACTCGGGGCCCAAGGGGTGTCCATCCCGACAAGAAGCAAGGCGGGCAGGAGTGTCCAAAAGCCCCCCTGGCTCACCAAGGGTGTCCGGGAATGCCTGCTTGCCAAAAGGGTGGCGTACGCCCGGTGGAAGGGGGGTGTAATCTCCAAAGAGGAGTATACCTCCTCTGCTCGGGCCTGCAGGCGGGCTGTTAGGAAGGCCAAGGCGGAGATAGAGCTCGGATTAGCGTCCAGGATTAAGGATAACAAAAAGTCCTTTTTCAAATATATTGGGAGGATGAAGAAGGCGCCGGGTAATGTGGGGCCCCTGCAGGATATGCGGGGCAATCTGGTGGTTGCGTCAGAGGATAAAGCGGACCTCTTTAACCAATTCTTCACCTCCGTTTTCTTGTGCAGGGACCGGGACTTCCCTGCTGTGATAGAAGCCGGACGCGAGGGGATCGCCTTCAGACCTCAGGTTGGGGAGGACCGGGTTAGAGAGCTTCTGGAGGGGCTGGACGCGTTCAAGTCAGCGGGTCCGGATGCTCTCCACCCCAGGGTGCTGAGGGAGCTGGCTGGGGTTATTGCAGGGCCCCTGGCACGGCTCTACGAGCGATCGTGGTGCTTGGGCCAGGTGCCAGACGATTGGAAGGTAGCTAATGTGGTCCCCATCTTCAAAAAAGGGAAAAGGGAGGACCCGGGCAATTATAGGCCCGTCAGTCTTACCTCAATCCTGGGGAAGCTCTTTGAGAAGATCATCAAGGAGCACATTTGTGATGGGCCGGCATCCGAGATGATGCTCAGGGGCAATCAGCATGGATTTATTAGGGGGAGATCATGTCAGACCAACCTGATTGCCTTTTATGATCAGGTCACAAAGGCCATGGATGCAGGTGTCGCGGTGGATGTAGTCTTTCTGGACTTCAGCAAGGCCTTTGACACCGTCTCTCACCCCATCCTAATTAATAAACTAGGCGACTGTGGCATAGATGCCTACACGGTCAGATGGATTGCAGATTGGCTGAAGGGTCGCACTCAGAGGGTGGTGGTGGATGGATCATATTCGACTTGGGGGGAGGTGGGTAGTGGAGTCCCCCAGGGCTCGGTCCTGGGGCCTGCGCTGTTCAATTTCTTCATCAGCGATCTTGATGTTGGGGTGGAAAGCAACCTGTTTAAATTCGCTGATGACACCAAAATTTGGGGGGAGGTGAGCACGCTAGCAGGGAGAGAGAGATTGCAGAAGGATCTGGATAGGTTACAGGGGTGGGCAAACAGGAACAGGATGTGTTTCAATACGGACAAGTGCAGGGTGCTGCACTTGGGTAGTAGGAACCAGCAGCACACTTATACGATGGGGAACTCCCTACTTGAGAGCACGGAGGCGGAAAGGGATCTTGGTGTCATTATTGACTCCAAGATGAACATGGGCCGACAATGCGAGGTCATGGTTGGCAGGGCTAACCGGACCTTGTCGTGCATCCACAGGTGCATCTCGAGTAGAGCCAGGGAGGTGATCCTCCCCCTCTATGCGACGCTGGTCAGGCCGCAGCTGGAGTATTGTGTCCAGTTCTGTGCGCCCCATTTCAGGAGGGATGTGGACAACATGGAGAGGGTCCAGAGGAGGGCCACCCGCATGATCCGGGGACAACAGGGCAGACCCTACAGTGAGAGACTGCGGGACTTGAACCTATTCAGCCTCCACAAGAGAAGGCTGAGGGGGGACCTGGTGACCGTCTATAAACTCACTAGGGGGAACCAGAAGGGTTTGGGGGAGACGCTGTTTCCCCTAGCCCCTGCTGGCATAACAAGGAATAATGGGCACAAGTTGATGGAGAGGAGGTACAGATTGGACATCCGAAAAAACTACTTCACAGTCAGGGCGGCTAGGAGCTGGAACCAACTTCCAAGGGAGGTGGTGCTGGCCCCTACCCTGGGGATCTTTAAGAAGAGGCTGGATACTTACCTGGCTGGACTCATTTGAGTCCCGTTTTTGTTTTTAGGGTGAGTGGTTTTGTTTGTGTTTTTTGGGTTCTTCTCCCGCCCTGGCGGGGGGTCGGGCTAGAAGATCTATTAGGTCCCTTCCGACCCTGAAACTATGAAAATATGAAACTATGAAACTATATTATGACACCTTCATGCCTGGGGACTGCCACAATGTGGAGATGGTGATGAATGAGAACATCCCCTGGCTGCCAGCTCTGGCAGTCCTTGCAAGACATCCAGACTGAACCGGGGGAACATGCTGAGGGCACGTTGCTCATTCCCAGTCCTGGGCTTGCAGGAGCATGCCTCTCTGAGTGCAGATGAAGGGGAGGGTTTGGAGGACACAGAAGAGGATACAGACATTGAGGAGTATAGCCACATGACCATCACCACCCAGACCCCAAACCATGCCCCTGATGGCTCAGGCATCAGGAATGGTAAGTGTCTGCATACTGCCTGGGGGGCTTCGAAGAGGTTGGGTGGGGGCCTTTCCACCCCCTTGCTGGTTTTAAGCTCTGGTGTGCTATAGTGGGGGGAGGGAGGGTGGAGTAGGTGTTTAACCCAGTCCCCGGAGCATTTAAAGGAGACTGGGGGTTTGTGCTGGGGGTCTCGGGGGCTGGAAGGGGCATAGAGCAGAGGCTGAAGCCCCAGCTGCCCTGGAAAGAGGGCAGTGTGGAGTCTAACAACTATTTCTCCCTTGTCACTCCTCTGTCAGCAGGCACCACGTGTGTGTGGGAAGACAGCTCAGCATGAGTCTGGTGCTGGACCATGGAGGGTCGCCAGGTCAGGATACAAGTGGATGCAAGACCTTCATAGAAGGCAGTCTAAAGAGGATATGTTGCAGGCTGTAGTGGACATCACTGAATCCAGCGCACGGACAGAAGATGCCTGGCATGAGAAAGTCTGGGGAAAGGGTTTAGAAAGTTGGCAAAGGCAGGAGACTACAATGGAAACAGTGGTGGCTGCCATTGTCAGGGCATCAGATGTGAGCAGCCGATGCTGGGAGCTGGTGGCAGAGTCTGCTGCACAGCTGGGATCAGTTCAGGAAAGCCTGGGGAACAGAGTCAGACCAAGGCAGAAGCTGCAGCCAAGCTCTACCCCCAGGAGCAGCAGCAGTGGTTGCACAGGAGCCTGCTCCTGGGGCAGATATGGGGGGTGGGAGTGGCTCCTCCAGATGGGCTGTCATGACCCAAAAGGCATGACTGTGTGTGCGCGCTTCGGCATCAGAATTATCCACGTTAAGTTGCAGAGCATTGCATGGGAGTTTCCTATAGCAAGAGGAAACCCCGGTGCAGGGACCAGTTTCCCGCCTTTTCTGCAGCTTCTTTTGCAGAGTGCATTGCTCATGTTGCGAGAGGAATGCACGGTGCAAAAGAGTTCCCGCCACCGGTATGCAAATTCGTTCCCCGTGATTGGCTAGTGCTAAATTATTCACACGTGGCAGCTAGCGATTGGCCTGTTAGCCGTATAAGAGGCTTGAGCAGTTTCTGCCCAAGCGGAAGAGGACTCCACATCCATCTCGTGGGGACTCTGGGTACACGGCAGGGTAATAGAGACCCTGTGTGAGATCCAGAGGAGCGTGGCGGCCTGATCCACCGCCCACCTCTTCCCGTCTTC
>NW_005841853.1:3810463-3810686 GCF_000455745.1 Alligator sinensis | reverse complement strand
TAGCTGCAACTGAACCAAGTTTCCCAGCCTACACCACTGCCATCTCGGTGTAAGTAAACAATCTCTAAAACTACCGATACGCGTCCGTGCCTAATTCCAGAGCGAAGGCCTTCCCTCTCCGCCCCCGCGTGCCCGGGCTGCTGGCCACAGACCACGCAGAGCACGAAAAAGGGCCCGGGTCGTGCCCGGCGCGCACAGACACAAAGCCAGACCACCCCTCCCC
>NW_005841853.1:3804642-3807964 GCF_000455745.1 Alligator sinensis | reverse complement strand
GCCCACCTCTTCCCGTCTTCGAGTGCGACTAATATAAGACGTATTTATGATTTCTACATTGGTGGCTTGTTCACCCAGAGCATCCGGAGCTCTGCACCGTGGAGCCTAGCAACCTCCACGAGACTGTCTGTGTTGTGTCTGTCTGTAACCGCAACTGAATCAAGCTTTCCAGCCTACACCACTGCCATCTCGGTGTAAGTAAACAATCTTTTAAAACTACCGATACGCGTCCGTGCCTAATTCCAGAGCGAAGGCCTTCCCTCTCCGCCCCGGCGTGCCCAGGCTGCTGGCCACAGCCCGCGTGCAGCGCGAAAAAGGGCTCGGGGTGCTCCCGGCCCGCACATGGGCCTGCAGGGTTTTGGGAAGGTCTCATGGGGGGCTTCCCCCCACCCCGGGTTCAAACTGTGAGCCACGATGGGGGAGAGAGGGCGCACTAGTGATTTTGGGTTGGACCTGGGGATCAAACTCTCAACCCCGTGAGAACTGTGTACTGGTGTGCTATTCACTTAACCTTAATTAGGTGCTAATGAGCAGAGATGTGGGTGGGGGTAGTTCTCTTCCTACAATGCAGCAGCTGCTCAGGGTCTGGGGGAGGCAGCCTTCAGGGAGGTCACCACCCCCTTGCTATGAAGGGAAGTGTGGGGGTTTAATCCGCTTCCCCCTAATTGTGCACAGGACCCTGTGGGGTGGTGCTTCTGGTGGTCTCTAGTGGGATATTGCCTACTGTCCCCCATTGTGCATGGGAACCTGGTCTGGTCTGATGGGCTGCAGAGGTCTTGAGGGGTTTCTCCTTTTGTGGGGTGTGCGGTGGCCATGCTGTGATAGCAGGATGTAGGTGTATTCCCTGCTGTCCCCCTCTTGGGTGCAGGGGAACCTGGGGGTGAGCCTGCCAGTGTTGTGGTGGGCTGACTGCAACTGGGTATCAAGTGGCTAGCCCCTTTTCGGGAGGTAATTGGCTGGGGTGGAGTATAGGGTGGGAGAGGGGCTTGCCCACCTGTGCCTTATGGGGTGCAGTGTGCTAGTTGGTCCTCAGTGTGACAACACCACCCCCTCCTTACTCTGGGAAGTAGACTGGAGATCAGAGAAGCCCTCTTATTTCTCTGGGTGCAGAAGTCATTAGGGGTTTCTGGACCATAGGGTGGAGGGCTCTTGGGAAGGTCCTCCCCGCTCCAGAAAAGCTCCAGATGTGCTCATCGGGATGGCACACAGTGGTGAGCATGCCATCTGCACCCCTGGCCTCCATCCCTCCCTCCTCTCATGGAGGGTGTTTTGAAAATGATAAAAAGAATGACCAAGTTGATTTTTATTCTGTTCATTTATTTTTTTCTTTATGACAAAGGAGATGGCAGGCACCAGTCACTCACTGGCATCAGTGCAATCAGATTACACAGTGTTTGGTGCCCCCTGCCGACTACTACGCAAAATTACAGCAAAGCATGAGACTTGCATGAAGTCATGGCCCGCAAATTCAATTTTAAAGCATGTTAATCTAAAGTACTTTAAATAAAGCACTAAACGTTAAAGCACCTTTGTGTATATATATATGCATGCTACATGTGTACAGATGCCCCAAGTATACAGCACCTTTGAATATGTCTGCCTTGCAAGTGTATAGACACCCAAAAAGACCTGTGCTCTTTAGCCAATGCCCATTAAAATAGGCTAATGCCGTGCATGCAGGATTGCAGTGCTTGCAGGGTGCCAGGGGGTGGAGGCCCGGCACACAGGCAGTGGAGCTGGAGTGGCCATGGATGGGTTACTCCCTGGCCTGTCCTCCCCACTATCACTGCATGCCTGCAGTTGCTGGGGAACGTGTGCCCATGCTGGATGAGGCGGTCACCCGTGGGCAGGGAGCGCACTGGCCACGGTTGCTGCCCCAGTAACTAGCCCCAGCCCCAGGATAGTGGGTCTGACAAGAGACTCCCCCTTGCTCCCGTACCGGTTCTCGTGGCACCTGCCCTCACCCTTGGCCAAGTCCCTGGGCCACCGGCCTCACCATGGTGCCTGGAGCTGCAGTGGTGCCATGCACTACTCCCTAGGCACCACCAGCCCACCGTGCCTCCCCTACACATACACCAACCACACTGCTGCATGTAGTTGTATGGGGAAAAAGGGTGTTTTATTCATGGCTGGTGTTAGGGTTTGTGGGGGGGCAGGAGGGAATGTGCTGTGTTGGGAAATAAAGCTTGTTGAATGGAAACTGTCTGGAGTGGGTGGGAGTCTTGGGGGAGCATTGTGGGCCTGGGTTTTGCAGGCAGCAGCCCAGGGGCCCTACTATGTGGGGGGTAGCAGCCCATGGGTGCCTCACAGGTAGTGCCTTGTCTGCCAGTGCTGTAGAGAGCAGGCGCTATCCATTGCACACTCACCAGAGCAGCACCCCCTGCCAGACTGCCTGCCCATCCCATCCCATCCACCTCTCCTGTGCCCACAAAGACCCCTGCCAGGCTGAGCCCGTCCCCCCTTAGAGCACCCAGGTAGCTGTGGCTGGAGCAGGAGGTCAGAGCAGGGTAGGAGCAATCCTGAATCAAGGATCAAAACTGCTCCCAACAGGGTGCATGTGTAGATGCAATCCCAGGGCTGACTTCCCGTGCAGTAAAACTTACTGTGCAGTCAGTCTAAATAGCATTAATTTCACATGCACATGTGCCCTTTATGTAGTAAAAAACATTATAAACAGTGGAGATAGATTTTCCAAGACTAGATTGCCTTGGAAGTCAGGGAATAACAGGGTGGACTTAGGAGTTTCCTGGACTGCAGAGTTTAGGATAGCAGTTAGCAGCCTGCGTGAGGTGGATACAGAAAATCTGGTAAAGGACATGGGGAATGTGACCCTGAAAGGAAGGAGAGATGGGGTTTCTTAGGACAGAGCCAATGGGGGGACCAGACTTGGGATTTCTGGTTATGGGGTTAAGGCATAACACAGGCAACCCCCCCCCCCCAGTTTTACTTGTTTGCAAAGCTTTACTAAGGCGTTTTGGAGGAGAGATGCATGTTGGACTTGACCCCAGAGCCCAGTGTGCACAGGTCTTATTTCATAGCATTCCTGTCCAGACCGAGTATGAATGAGTAGGAGTGCCGACACTCATAACCACTCTGCCTCCTGCATCTTCCATATGGCAGGTGCCTATCCTAACCGCAAAGCTTCGGCTATCCTGGGGTCAAGTCTTTCGCTGTTTGTCATCCAGGAATACCATCCTGCTTCCGAAACACTGTCCCCAAAAAACCTTTTGTTGTAACCAATATAATTTCAACATGCCATCTAAATTAGCATTTTCTCATTAACAAGCCCGTTTGGTTGCAATGTTTCTAAACCGCTCTTATT
>NW_005841853.1:3797159-3804611 GCF_000455745.1 Alligator sinensis | reverse complement strand
ATTCGTTGAACAAAAATTAAAATAAAAGTATGCTTAAAATGCTGTCATAAAGCACTAGAGGGTGCTGAGACACAGTTCTGTCAGCGAAACAGCAGGTAGCAATACCACAATGCATCTACAATGACTGGCTGAGGAGGGGGAGATGGTTAAACCAAGTTAAAAAGTATTGGGCCAGTTTCACCAGTACTCTCCAGTCAGGGATGGAACAAAGCAGCCCGAACGGAGCAATGCAAAGTGGCTTGCAGTTTCCAATATCCGTCTGCTTGATAACGTTTGAATCTGAAAGTGTTCTCTTTGGTTTTTAGCTATCCTTTTGGGGTGACCTTGTGGGTTTAATTAGTACTCCCCTGTTTTTGCTACCTGATTCTAGAGTTTGACACAAATCTTCCCAACCCAAAGCTAAAAGTTTAAAAAAAGAAGGAATTTGATAGTATCCTCACAGAGACAGCAGAGAGTTTACTATAGTGCGATCATGGCATGCTGGGCTATTATTGTGCAGTGTGGTTCCATTTTAATGAGTGAATTTAGTGCTATTGAAAGGTGGTAGGTGGAGAGAGCTCAGAGACTGATACTCTGTTTATCGGCGGTACAGAGACAGTTTCAATATACTGAGTTATTAGGTTCCTGCTTTAATTAGGAGAGAGCTGACAGCTGTGCTCTGAAGAAGGATGGCCTTGGAGTTAAGGTCCCGAGTAGGACGCAAGAGATTTAGGTTTCTGGTCTAGGCTTCTTGTAGGACTGTGCACAAATCACTTTGATGTTTAGAGTACTGACATGGTCACAGCCTGGATATGGGGCTCCGGACAGGGCTGTGTACAAGTCTCAAAGGTAGGTAGGTACGTTGATGATCTGATCCTCAATCTGCATCTCAGTTCCCTGTCGTTAAATACAAGGATAATACTACCACTTCTCCTCAAAATCTATTATTTCAATTAGCAGATCTTTGGGACAGAGGACTAAGATGTCTGGATATAGCTTCTTTCGTTCATCAAACCAGAGTCCAATACATGCCGCAAAAAGCTGCCTAGTTTTTCTAGGCTGATGGCATTAAAGTGGCATGCATACCATGGTCACAGGACTGGAAGGGACCACATGTGCCATGAGTTGTCTTGCCATTTCAAACGGCTATGCAATCAATACACATCAGCCCCAGAAGGGCCTGTAACAACATCAACACCAGGGGCCATTGGGGCTGTTCCCCACGTTTCTACCTGTAGCTACTTGTTGTAACCAGATTGTAAAGCTCTAGGATCAGGGTTTTGGTCTGTGTTGTACAGCTCTGTCTCAGTGAGGTCTTGTGTGCTACTGCAGTACAAACACGCATGGCACCCGCATTAAGTTCAGGACAAGAAGTGGCATGTTCAGACACAACCTGGATGGATCTGTGCTTCCAGGAGCAAGTGGTTTGTGCTCAATGCCAATAAAGTCACTGGACTCTTGGAGGAGAATCACAAAAAAAAAAAAAAAAAAAAAAAAAAAAAAGTCATATTGGGGTGGGTTTTTTAAATGAACTGATCATCTTAAGTGCAGTGAGGTGGCAATGAACATGTATCAGATGCTAATGATTTGCTGCTGCTTCCAATCCGGACCAGATTCGGTGTCAGTGGCCTAGAAATGCATAACTTCATATTTTAGCAGCGGTATCTTGAATATGCTTCTTGGGACACTACGACAGGGTGGTCTGGTCCCTTAGAAGCCAGCCAACTTGGCTGAGGAACTGAAGCTGTTCAAAGGCTATTAATGAGGAAGTGGCTCCTTGAGAGTTAAAAACCCCAGGAAGCAGAGCCACAATTAAAACAGATAGGAGAAGCTGTGGTGAACTGAACTACAGGGAGGATAAGCCTGCTGTGTGAAGGCCAGAGCCACAGGGAACACCACCAGTGTCTAGGGCAGAAAAACAAGTGTTTGCTTAGTTGCTTTACCTGTTTAAATACCATTTCATGCTGGGGCCGACAGGGAGTGCTCAGAGAGCAAAAGCCAGCCTGCAGAAGCCCAAGGGCGGTGATCTGGCTACCAGTACCCCATGTAAAACCATCCAAAATCATGACAACTACTATTAAAGTGTCTCACAGACATTTTTTCCAGTTATAAAAAGCCAGGCCAGAACTGATACTTCCCATCCACATTCAGAAGTGATTTTGCTGGCAGAAGCCTCCAAACAAAAAGCAAAATTTCAAAAAGTTTGCCATATCAAGTCCACATTCTAAAAATAAGATGTACAAAGATTAAGTGCATCCAGGCACAGAAGAGACAAAAATCCTGTGACCTAAATTGTTTGGGCTTACCATCAACACAGCCCTGTGCAAGGAGCAGCACGCACAAATAAGTCAACTTGGCAGGCCAATTAATAAAAACAACAAAACAGCCCTTTTAACTTACTTATCCTTCAGCAAAAAACCTTTTCAACTAGATTTCACAGGGTGCAGCTACATGTGTAATTAATACAAAGCAATAAATTCCAGAGCAGTTTGAGCCAGAGTAAACTAGGCCTGTATGCAGCGTCTACACGTGCACCCAGGACAGCAGCAATCCGAGCCAGGGTGGAACAATTTACACCAGGGATACTCCTGCCCTGCTTTTGCCCTTCTGCAGCAGCCAGGGTGAGCTCCAGGCTCTGGCCACAGCTACCTACAGCTACCTGGGTGCCAGCCCCATGCTTCTCTGGCACCCAGCAGTTTGCAGCCTACCAACAAAGCCCTTCAGGATGCGGTCCCAAAAGCCTGTAGCCAGCGTGCTATGGACACTCCTCACCTTCCACCTGGCAGCGATGCCTAGTGCTGTGGCCTTCTGCTCACTACTACGCTAGCTATGCTCCAGACCCATGACGGTGGCTGCCTGGCCCTGATGGCACTTGACCCCATCCTGACCAGCCTGCCACACAGCTGGGCCCCTGGCACAGCCCATGCTGCACCCACTGCCACCGGGGCCACCCACCACCAGCCCCTGACCCACCTCCCAGACACAGGTGGCAATGCTGACAATGGCCATGTAGATGCCAATGAGTCTGGTATCCATGAGCTCATGGTGCTTTGGCCGTGCTGCTCCTGGGCCCCCCCCCCCCACCAGCTAGGACTGGTAGCACTGTATCATACGGCATAACTGGGACAGTGACCGGTGGCTGGACTTGTTCTGCGTGACCTGGCCCATGTTCCATGAGCTAGCCTAGCAGCTCACCAGAGTGCACCAGTCCCACCCTACAGAGACCCACGCGGCCATCGCCATTGTGAAGCTTGCCCTGCCTGCCAGCCTGTGCTACGTCGCCCACCTCTGAGGTGGGCAAGGCAACCACCAGGGAGATGCTCCTCAAGGTCTGTGGTGCCCTCCAGGACATGCTGGCCAACACTGTGGTCCAGGTTGCTGACCCCCTGAAGTTGGTGGGGGGCTTCTGAGAACTTGGTTTCCCCCAGTGCCTTGAGGCCCTCAATGGGAAACACATTCCTGTCATCTGCCCACCCTGTGCAAATGCCCCTTCTATAGCCAGTGGGGCTTCCACTCTGTAGTGCTGTAGGTCATGGTGAACCACAGAGGGCCTTCACAAACATCTACACTGGCTGGGCTGGCAGCACCCACAATGCCAAGATATTCCAGAAAATCTACCAGCCCTGGTGGAGAGCAGCTGCTTTGCTCCAGGAGTCCCAGACATGCAGCTGGGCCACATGACCATCTCACCCCTCATCAGGGATCCTGCCTACCTACCACTGTTGTGGCTCATCCCTACACTGGATACCTTGACTGACATCAGGTGCACTTCAACTGGTGCCTGACCCAGAGCTGCACACTGGTGGAATGTGCCTTTGGGCACCTCAAGGGATGCTGGTGCACCCTCACCACCCACCTTGAGTTTGCCAAGGCCAACATCTCCCCGCCTCCCTCCCCAATATAATGTCATTGTCGTAGCCCGTGTGCTGCACAACAACATCTTCAAGGCCTAGGGGAGCTCTTCCATGAGGCCTGGTGTGCCAATGATGTGGTGGTGTGGCCTGGTGTTTGGGAGGTAGACCCATGCTGCCAGAGGGCATGCAGGGAGGGGAGGGCAGGTCAGTCCTGGGCGGCAGCATCTGGGCTAGATATGACACAAGGGTGCTGAAAATGTAGAGCCATGTGCCTAGGTGGCAGGCTGGGCTGACCAGGTGCAATTTACACCTACGGTTAGCATCTACACTTGTTTAAATCACAGTTAATTACCTTGTGTAAAGTAGTACTAATCCCAGACAGGACTATCGTACGGCAGCATTAAATTAGTTTATTGAAGCCTAATAGTATTGCATTTGTAGACAGTGATGTTTACTCCACAGCTAATTAGTCTACCCATTAGTTAAGTGCCCATGTAGACATTTCACCGAAGATGAAAGGAGTTTGACCCAGTTTGGACCAGTGGTATCAAATGACAATATTATGGAACCAGTGCAGTCAATCAAAAGAGTTTAACATGTTCAATGGCAATAGTCTCAAAATGAATGGAGAATTATTTGCATTAATTACTAAATCATTTATTCCAAAAGATGACGGGAGTTTGAGAAGATTCATGGCCATTTGCAAGACCATGAAGAACTAGAGAGAATAGCGAAGGTTGAGATTACTTAGCCTTGTTTTTTTTTTTCCTGTTTTTCTATTTTATCTACTGCCTCTCCCCATTTTATTTTTATCCATTAAAAAAACATTTTTTTTTGAAGATTCAAATGCCTGGCTGATACACTGAGGTTTTCTGGTGCAATGGAAGTACATCTTATTTTTGCCAACCTCTGGTTTCAGAGTTTTGGCTGTTCTGGTAATGTGGAGGTCCTTTGCAAAAAAAGGTGGATGTGAACCCATGAAAGGTAACTAGCTAGGTTTTTAGGAAGTGTTCACCTGTCTATTTTAAATGGGACATTTTAGGTGCTAAACTCTCCTGGAAATCCAGCTCTACTGTAGATGCATAACACTTGCAAGTCTGACCCTTGAAGTACCCGGCTGAATCAGGCCTCAAGCAATAACTTAATTTTAAGAGCAATAAGATGAGTCAAGCTAGGCGTGTACCTTCCTAAACTGACATCTGGAGTCCCTAGGGCTAATCTCTTCCACAGAATGAATATTGCTGGGCTTAAGTCATATTTAGCTGACTAGTATTTCAGTTGTCTCCATTGCATGGGTGAGAAATTCATTGGGGGTGGCGCAAAGAGAAGGAAATTCAAGCATTGATTGGTTGAAGTTAGGCCATTAGGTTCGTACCAGAAGTCGAGAGGAAAAATGAACACCCAGGGGAATTAGAAACCGAAAAAAGCCCTCCTGTGTCAGAAAAGCAACGTCTTCGAGAGGGGAAAACAAGTGATTCATTTCCTCGAGGAGGTACAACAAGATAGATGAGAGGTGTCACAGCAAGGAGGTGACAAGTACGGTGACAAATGAACTCTTTTTCCTGTGTCCTCCCCGCCAGGCTGTTTGAGAGCGCTCCACTCTCCTAGTCCAGTCACTGGAACAAGAGACCAGAAGGACTCCAAGTCCCCTGCGACCACAGGGCACCACATAATAAAATGTTTGCCCAAATGAGTCCACAGTCACGCCACAGCAGCAGTAGTATGGCTATTACACTGCGTCTTTCTGAGAGCTGTAACCAGGCCCTACGTGCTAGCCTTAGGTGATGTTCAACCAACTAACAAATGGTTTTTCTCCAGTAGCTGAATGCCCTAAGCAAGTGGGACATGGGAATGTCGGAGTTAAAGGATGGTGTAAGAGCAGAATAAGCACATCTTGGCACCACGTGCAGCCATCATGTCTCTTACTTATGGCAGACACAGCCAGGGCAGCTGGCCAGATCCTGCAAGCACCCCAGCAGAGGAAAGTTAAGGGAGTATTTAGTGGTGAATAAGGTGAGAGGGGTGGCAGAGAAACGCCCCCACAAAAGCTTTAAAAAAAAAAAAAAAAGATTGATGGGTGGTGAGGGTAGGTAATATGCTGTCATGGTGGCAGCACTGAGAAACCAAATTGGCACTGACAGTGGTTTCCAACCAGTAGCAGCCTTAGGGGAGGGCAAACCAGGTGACCGCCTGGGCCCCCGCACTTTATAAAAATAACAATTAATTACACTGCATAGTTGTATTGTAAATATTGTATTAAGAGACTTTCATTGCAATTTCATGGATAGGGCAAAGTGAAATTGAAAATCAAACATGTCCGAGTTGCTTATAGGTCGTCCAAATTAAGCCTCTAAAGGACTCCAAATGACTCTTGCCCAGGGCCCTGACAACCCTAAGGCCACCACTGTTTCCAACTATGGTTTCCCATGAACCCATGTTGGAAATAGGTTGATTATAACCAAGGAGGCTTCTGGGATTCTTCTTTGATGTGAATTTTTGTTCTAAATGATTCTTTTCTCCTTTCGCATCTGACTCAGCTTTTCCTTTGAAAGCAGCAGCGATCTAAATTAAGGTGCTTAAAAAGAAAAGTCTGTGACAGAAATAATGGCTGAGGTCATTTCTATGCACATAGTTGTGTGTGGAGGAGTGGGTTGGTGTGAAAAGTCGGGGACAGTCCACTTTAAGAGGTGTTACTTTTACAAGACATGTCCCGCCAGGGTCAGGAGTGTAGCCTGAACTTTGAGTGAAAAAAAACGACTTTCCCAGGTCATGGCTTTAGTTTAACATAAGTTTGACAAAGGTGGGATTTGCTGAAGGGGGGCTGGGGGTACTGCTGAAGCCTACGGTACTTTTACAGCTGACTTCAGCAGATCTAGGATTTCACCCTGGATCTTAAGTAGAGCTGTAAACAAGTTGTTAACCACAGCACTAGAAATTAAAACCTGATGAACCAATATGCAGCTTAAAAAAAAAAATCATCCCTTGAATTGTATCATTCTGTTTAGACTTGAACATTGTTGGCTATGTGCGGGCCCTCTCCCAATCCCATCCTCGTCGCCATGTGCGGATGGCAGGGAGCGATCCGGGCCCTTTTTCACTCCGCGCAGGCTGTGGCCAGCAGCCCGGGCTCGCTGGGTCGGAGAGAACAGGCGACACGCTGGAATTAGGCACAGACGCGTAATGGTTGATTCAAGATTGTTTACTTACACCGAAGATGGTCGCGGTGTAGGCTGGACAGTTTCCCAGGCACAGCTCCGCTTAAACCCTCGTTTGAGGGCTCAGACAATATTCGATCACTCCCACGGAGTTGTCGAGGCTCCGTGGATCCTTTCGAAGAGCTCTAAATAGACTCACACGAAGTTTGCTAGGCTTCGTGGAACGAAAGCGTGCAGGGAAGGGATACGTCAAGGATTGCGAACGGCGACGGGGAGAGGCTAGAGCTGATCAGACCCCTGTTGCCTGCTTAAAATGCGCTGGGTTCGATAGGCTCCACAGCGCTTAGAGAGCTTCACACAGCATGAAGTCTCCTCCTCCTGGTGTTCGTGGAGTCCTCCCTTGCGGGGGTTCTCCTCGGAGTTCTCCAACTTGGGCGGAAACCACCCAAGCCTTTTATACGGCT
>NW_005841853.1:3753304-3797139 GCF_000455745.1 Alligator sinensis | reverse complement strand
ATCTGTGCTGCAAAGAAGAAATGCACACTGCAAAGAAAGCTACAATTTGGCGGGAAAATAATTCAGTGGTGCCAAAGCACACACAAAAACAAAAATCACACCTTTTGGGTTGTGACAGGCTATACCCGTGTAGGGCAGCTTATAGAGCAGTAAGGTGCACAGGAGTTATTCCTCATGCTCTTACAGTCTCAGATGATTTAATAATACTAAAGTTTATTAAAGAGGCCATCCTTAATGGACTGGCCGACGCCAACATCTTAAGGGATAGCCAGCACGGGTTTGTTGCGGGTAGGTCTTGCTTGACCAATCTCATTTCCTTCTACGACCAGGTGACCTATCACCTGGACAAGGGAGAAGAGATTGATGTCATATATCTTGACTTCAAAAAAGCCTTCGATCTGGTGTCCCATGATCGCCTCTTGGAGAAACTGGCCAATTGTCGCCTTGGGTCCTCCACGATCCACTGGCTGGAAAATTGGCTCCGGGGTCGGACCCAGAGGGTAGTAATCGATGGAAGTCACTCATCGTGGTGTCCTGTGACCAGTGGGGTCCCCCAAGGCTCTGTCCTTGGACCCATACTGTTCAACATCTTCATTAATGATGTGGACACTGGAGTCAGAAGCGATCAGAACTGGCCAAGTTCGCCGATGACACCAACCTTTGGGGCAAAGCATCCACACCAGAAGACAGGCAGGTGATCCAGGCTGACCTGGACAGGCTCAGCAAGTGGGCGGACGAGAATCTGATGGTGTTCAACGCCAATCAGCATCCTTATAGGGTCGGCAGTGCTATGTTGGCTAGCACTATGGAAGAAAGAGACTTGGGGGTCATCATTGACCACAAGATGAACATGAGCCTGCAATGCGATGCGGCGGCTAGTAAAGTGACCAAAACGCTGGCTTGCATCCATAGATGCTTCTCAAGCAAATCCCGGGACGTCATTCTTCCCCTGTACTCGGCCTTAGTGAGGCCGCAGCTGGAGTACTGTGTCCAGTTTTGGGCTCCACAATTCAAAAAGGATGTGGAGAAGCTTGAGAGAGTCCAGAGAAGAGCCACGCGCATGATCAGAGGTCAGGGAAGCAGACCCTACGATGACAGGCTGAGAGCCCTGGGGCTCTTTAGCCTGGAAAAGCGCAGGCTCAGGGGTGATCCGATGGCCACCTACAAGTTTATCAGGGGTGACCACCAGCATCTGGGGGAACGTTTGTTCACCAGAGCGCCCCAAGGGATGACGAGGTCGAATGGTCACAAACTACTTCAAGATCATTTCAGGCTGGATATAAGGAAGAATTTCTTTACTGTCTAAGCCCCCAAACGTCTGGAACAGCCTGCCACCGGAAGTGGTTCAAGCGCCTTCATTTAACACCTTCAAGATGAAACTGGATGCTTATCTTGCTGGGATCCTATGACCCCAGCTGACTTCCTGCCCTTTGGGCGGGGGGCTGGACTCGATGATCTTCCGAGGTCCCTTCCAGCCCTGATGTCTATGAAATACAAGGGAGGCTAGAAATCAAATGGTTGCTAAAATCCAGGCTTGTTAAGCTACCCTGGAAGTAGCAACACATGAAGCAACCTATATTCATTGTCATTTTTCATGAAAGTCCAGAATGCTTTGGATAAGCTAAAGGACTTATGGTATTTGGCCTTGATCCAAAACTCTTTGAAGTCAATGGGAGTCTTTCTATTGAAAATCAGGAGGACAGTCCGACCACTTTTGAAAATCCCACTTTGTGAACACTTGTTCTAATCTCTCAGGCTTGCACTTGTTTGAGTTCGTCCCCCCACCCTTTAAGTTTACATCTATGTATTAAATTTAAAGGAAGAATCCATTCCTCCCTCTTCCCCCAGTAGACATGTTTCATGCTAGAGGGATGCCCGTCTAGGGGGACAGTAGAAAGTCAGCACTCACAAATTCTTCACTTCAGAGCTTCCACAACAACTGGACAAGACTACAAGAAAGCCCTAACCTTTATGGCTACAGCTGCCAGGCTCTGGAATGGGCTCCCAAGGGAGGTGGTGCTTTCCCTTACCTTGAGGGTCTTCAAGAGGAGGTTGGATAGATATCTGGCTGCGGTATTATGATCCCAGCACTTGTTCCTGCCCAGGGCAGGGGGTTGGAAATGCTGATTTGTTCAGGTCCCTTCCGACCCTAAAAGGTATGAGACTATGCAAGGGGCTTGGGAATATGGTTATGGTTGAAGAAGAGCTTTGATTGACTTTATTTGTGCTTTGCAAGAAGGGCTACAAATACCTCTGCAAATATATTTATATATTCATGGAAATACCCATAGATATGCACAATTGCATGTGCATGTTGGAACTACTCAGCTGCCATATTGAAAACCTTGCGAGTTCAGGAGTCACCAAATGTAGGGAGTAGAAATGATACCAAATCCCTTAGTTAACCAATCATGCTGTGAGAATTGTGAAGTACAAAATAGGGAATAACAACGGGGACAGCTGTCTCCAAGAATATGAAAGCAAGTTAAGAGGACGAAATGTTTGTATAATGCACTCATCAAATAACATTGACTGGTAAACAAATTAGTGACACCAGCGTCTGCGCACAGATGGCTCTTGAACAAATTAGTTCATTTTCGTCCTCTTCAAATAAACTTGTTTTTGGAGATAGTCGAGCTCCTTAAAACTCAAGTGCTAAGCACCTGAGAACAAGTAGCTTGAGATGACAGAAACTTTTACCCCCACCACTTCAGGAAGTTTCGAGCAAAGTGAAAATGGAAAATATTATTTCACTTAATATTCCAGTAAAAGGTATAGACTCCAGCCAAAAATCAAATGCTTTATTCTGGGAGGAGTGGTTTGAAGAACTATAGAGAACATCTTCCACTGAGAAGTTAGGGAAGTGTTTTCAAAAGCATCTAAAGCCCAGGCCCTCAGAAGAAGATTTCACTCCTATTCAAGTGCTTAACTTAATTGGGAGAGAATGAAAGCAGCTGGAGGCATAGGCAACTTGTTGGGGGGCATGGGAAGCACATGCCAACAGCAGGGGGCATGGGGCTACATCCTGGCCAGAGCCAGGGCCCAGGAGCAGCAGGGGTGGTGGCAGCAGCACAATTTGTGCCAAGGGCAGGGTATGGGGCTTCAGCCTAGCTGGACCCAAGGTCCAGCAGCAGTGGGGGTGGTGGTAGTGGTGCCATGGAGTTATGCCCCTCTCCCCACCCCCCCACCACTGTCAGCAGTTATGCATTGGCTATGGCTGGGGAAGCGAGGCTTGCTGCATTGATCTCCTGGTTCACCAACTATCTAGCAAGTATGTATGCAAGTTGTGCACGATATTGAGACAGGATACGCATAGGGATACTTGTTGTTTCACACACAGCTACTTGCCAATGCTACCTCCTATACTATCCAGATCAGATAGTGGCTTGTAGTACCTTCTCCCCTCCCTCTAGGATGACCTCCTTGGGTTCTTGTAGTAGACTGCATTTTGGGATTTACAGCCAAGTTAGAGACAAATGCAGTGATAATCTTGGTTTGGAATAGCAAACCGTCAGTAATCATTGGGTCAAAACAGAATAAGAGCTGGGTTACACAGCACAAGTCTCACAAGGAAGGCAAATGAGAGTCCTGACTTCGTTGTGTGCTTCGTGGGCATGGAGGGAGGTGCATACATGAATCTGCTATAGGAAGGAGTGCTTTCTCTGGCTAAAAGCTTCATGGTTTCTTAGTTGGTCGGGTCGGAAGGGACCTGAGCAGATCATCAAGTCCGACTCCCTGCCGTGGCAGGAAAGAGTACTGGGGTCAAATGACCTCAGCAAGGTGTTAGTCTAACCTCCTCTTAAAGACCTCCAGGGTAGGAGCCAGCACCACTTCTCTTGGAAGTTGGTTCCAGGTCCTAGCCGCCCTGACAGTGAAGTAGCGCCTCCTGATGTCTAGTCTGAACCTACCCTCTGCCAGCTTGTGACCATTATTTCTGGTCACACCTGGTAGTGCTCGGGGGAACAGGGCCTTTCCAGTTATTCCAGATCTGGCCTTTTGGCTCTTAAGCCATTAAGACTCTTTGGAAAAAAATATACTGATGGTCAAAATAGGGAAGAAGAAAAAGTAAAGGGGGGGGGGAAAAAAATCCCTGCTGAGAGCAAAGTGACTTGCCAAACACCAGACAGCAGGTCTGTAGTAGATACTGGAATTGATTTCGACTCCCACTAAAATGTCATCCATTAGACAAATGCCACCTCCCAATGCTGGCCCCTCTCCAAATTGGTGACAAAATTTAGAGTGCTAGGTCATATTTCTTGTCACAGGATTTAAAATTCAGTATATGTCTGCTTCCAAATGGTGCATCTCCCTGTCACTCCGCTCTTGGTTATGTATGTGTCTTGGCATCATTTCCATTCTCATTGTGCGTTTAGAATTTGTTTACAGGCATCAACCTCTAATACGATTAGAAAAAAACACCGAATAAATAAAATTTGAACAAATAATTGAACGGGAGCAACCTCTGTCAATAAAAAAAAAACCCTCCCTACTCTGTGCAAACATTTTAGCCCGAGCAAACAGGATAATTCATTGCATCTGTCAAGGTTACAAGTGGGATTTTTTTGTTTTGTTTTTAAATAAGCTGCCTAATAGCTAGAACTGGCATTGTGTTTCTGTTGCTGACTCACTTGTTTGTAAAAGCACAATAATGAGCGTGACATCTTTAAATGCCATAGAATATACTGTTTCCTTTCAACCAGACAATTTGCTATTATTCAACTCGACTATTAAAACAGGACATGTGGATACAAGTATCCAACAGAATCTGTCACGCTTCCTCACCACCCTGGCTCACCTAAAAAATGCTGAAACTTCAGTTATGTAATATTGTGGCAATTCAGAGGATATCTATCATTAGCTGTTTGCCTTTGGTTAAAAAATAATCATGCAATACCTATGCAATTTGATTAAAGAAAAATGTTTCATATTAGCTTGAGCCATCTTAACACCTTACCTCTACAATGATATGGAATCACGTAGAAGTAGGGCTGGAAGGGACCTCAGGGAGGTCATCTAGGCCAGTACCCTGCTCAAGGCAGGATCATCCCCAACTGAGCCATGCCAGTCAAGCATTTGTCTGACACGCTACACAAGTCCTGAGTAATGAGCTGCGATAACGTAACATTCACACTCGTGAGTGGATCAAGAAATTTTGAAAAAAAAAGAGGAGTGCAGATGGTGCCGTGCATCACATAAAACACATTTTCCTCCCATTAAAAAGAAAACTAGAAGCATTACTAATATGCTAGAGGCCAAAGGCTGTATGCTTCTGGTTGAGATTGAATCAAAAGCTAAAATAGGAGCTTCATTACCAGGAGTAGCCAAGACAGCAGAATTTCAGAACAAGGGATAACTTGATTGGTGGAACAGGAAGAAAAGAGAATCATTTAAACAGTGGTGGAATGAAGTGTTTAGGAGGGAATCAGGTCAATTGTGATGAGCCATGAAGTCAGTGGTCTCCCTCAGCAGTGCTGGACTAATAAATGATGCCGCTACTACCAGGCAGTTGGGGTTAAAACTTTGGGTGGACCAGGAATCAGAAGGGAGAGGGGGGTGAAAGTGCATATCTCCTCCCCCCTCCCAGATCTGCCTCTGTTCATGCTACATAAAAGTTATAAATATTACAGTAGCCACCCTTAGCAAGCAGTTTATTTATACACCATCCCTTGCCAAATTGCTTGGACTACTGTGAACAGAACGGACCCCACGGTTCTATGTTCTGAAAAGACCTTGCCCATTGAAGAATATAAAAGCATTAGAGCTAACAGCACGGCCAGTGATCTGAATTTCATTTCTAGTTCTGCCACCTCCTGTGCAACGTTGGACAAATAGTTAAGAATTTTTCCGGGCCTCAGTCTGTCCTTTGCAGAACGAAAAAAGTGATCTTTCAAATGTCTTGTCTATTTAGACAAAGCAGCTCAGGGGGAAGAGACTGTGTGCTTGTTCATCGCCAAAACACTAGGAGACCCTGAGCTCAGTTGAAGTTTCTAAACACTACTGCAATATAAATAATCTGCAAATAGTCTTGTAAACAAAATTGCATGCTTTGCATTGATATGCAAATGTATTTATTTGCTTTTTGGGGGGACTGTTTCAGTGATCGAGTGTTTACTCTTAAGAAAGGTCTCTGGAAAAAGTTACATTGTCATAGTATTGGTGGGAATAAATATTCATAAGCACAGTCTCACTGGAAGTGCTTTTACAGCTGGTTTTTCAAAAGCTTTATTATTCAAACAGTGTTGAGATTTTATAGAGAATTTGCCAACAGAAAATGGATTTTTCTTCCTTTGGAGAAAGCTTACATGGCTCAGTCAAGCAGCCCAAACAATAGCATGTGCCCTAGGTGACCAATCACGAGGCACAAGTCATGAATAATGAACTGTGATAACAATGGGCCACCAAGAAAAAAGCTGCAGTTAATCTATTTGCAAGCTATTTCACCAAAACAATTCCGAACAAATTGGTAAAAACCCATCACCTGCTTGTGGGTAACTTGAGACAAATGAAATAATATCTATTGTGAAATAAACTTTATTGCAAATAAAATTTGCCCAACATTGCAGTGTTGGGGCATTGCCTCGGTGCTTAATCCAACAATGTCACTGTCCAGGAAAATACCCTATCATGGGGAATTCCCCTCACATGGATCAAGGGCAGTTCCCTTTAAATTGACTTTTTTTCTTTAAAAATCAGCCTCTACGCACTAATATAGTCCTCATCACTGTTAAAATAAACAGTTTCTGGTGTATTTTTAAATGTACCCTTGAAACAACTCTGATGATGAAGTCCTATTATCTCATTGTTAACTCTGTGCCATAGCCCACCCCACCATTTAAATGACACGTCTTAGATTACAGGCAGTCCTCGGACTTATGGCAATTGGTTCCTGAAAACCGCGTCTTAAGTCGAAACGTTGCAACTCAGAAATGGTTTTCCCATAGGAAACAGTGTTATAAAAGAGGGTTTGGTTCCTGAACCAAGGCCCAATACCCTATTTTCACCAAAAATAACCCAGAATTTTGTACTCATTTATAATTGATTGAGTAATATAGCCACATTCATGTATTTATATGTAAATGGCAATCATATGGATTGGGAAGGACTTTGAGGTGACTTTGCTGGACTTTTTGAAGGGCTCTTGGCTGGAGTCTTCTCAGGAGTCTTGGCTGCAGGTTTTTCTGGAGTCTGCTTTCTTAAAGAAAGTGTCCGAGGAAGTTTAGACAGGTGTTCTTCAGGGAGATGGGTGATGCAGTGAACTTGTTCCCTGGCATGGTGTAGGGTCGGATCAAGCGTTGTAAAGTCAAAACTGAAGTCAGAAAGTTGAAACAGGACATCAATTTATAAACGTTGCGAGTGTGAAATGTTGTAACTCAAAATGTTATAAGTCGAGGGCTGCCTGCATAATAAGCGCCTGTACCAAAGCAGGGAATGAATCCCTGAGTTTCACCCTAGTGTTTTATCCATAGGACTGCTATCCCTGTCCAGACCACCATATTCTTAAGAACACATGATTTGAAGGACCCCAAGTCCAGCTCTTCTTCAGGCTCTTTTCCCCCATAGAAGTTCATTCCTGTTGACTCAAGTGTTTGGAGCCATGCTCAGCTCAATGATGTCTTGTGGCAATGAGTTTGACAGGTTAATCATTCATTGGTAGAAAAACTTTTTTCTTGCCAGTTGTAATTTTCTTGAGCTGGAATTGTCCAGCCCTTTAATTGCTTGAGTACTTGCGTATCATATCTCACTGAAGATTTACAATGGTAGATGGGTAGGTTGAAAATATGTTGCACAGTTGGCTTACCTATGTAGCTATGAAGAGGGGGCACTACATGAAGGCTTGTGCCCCATCTCAAAATGCTTCACAAGCAACCCAACATCCTATCCACCCAGGTACAAGCTCCCCCGCCACTTATGGGCTAAACAGGATTCACTCTGGGGCTGGGCACTTGAATGCCATGCTCTACAGATAGATTGGCTTAAAGGGCAGTCCAATATGCAACTGTGGTGATGCACCAGATTGCTTACCACCTCCTCCTGTGTGTAGCTAGGATAAGGACCTGGCAAGCATCCATGATAAAGCAGTTGTATGTCATTACATTAAATGATATGGAGAGAGGAAAAGAAGTATACAAGAAGAGAAGAACCTCTCACAACTCCTCATGATGACATAAAGGCTCAACCCCTTCATAAGCATTCATGAGGATTGCCCAGCTGTTTCACGCCAACACCAGATATCACTGGATAGATATGGGGCTCAGATCCATGCTCTATAGCTTTGAGTCAATTAACTAGGAAGCACGCTCGAAGGCCCAGATTTTGGCCCATCTTTCTTGAGTCTGAAAATCACCAGTGCTCAAAGGACCCAACTAGTTATGAGTCAACCTGCCTGAGAACCTAGGCTCCCGCACCCCCAAAGAGTGTCCAGCGCTTATGATTGAATTTGTAATATTTCAATACAAAAAACAGCTCAGCAAAGCTCATATCCAGTGGTTCAGCTCCTCTGGAAAAACAAGTGGGGGGTGGGGGAGAAAAATCAGTATTTGTATTTGGGAACAAAGCATGGAGCTAGAGAGGAACATGGGAGGAGGCTGCAGAGATATCTACCCACACATGTAAATGACATGCAAATGAGCTGGTGAGGGACACCACACTTGGCAGGGCCTAGAACCCTTTATAATTAGGCGAATGTCTGACTCTGCAGACTTTGAATCCCTTTTTCTATTCAGGCAGTTATTGCCGGGGAGATAAAGGCAGAACCTTCTCCACATGGTTTTCCTTCCAGCCCCAGCCAAGATGAATAGTTAGGTGAATAAGCAATCCTGTGCAGCAGGCACTTTCCCATTGCAGAGCAGGGAGGTAAGGGTAAGTGTGCATCTGCATGTACAAAAGAAGCAGGCCTGTATTTGCACATGTGCCTGTGTGCACGTGTTCCTCTACCCCTTCGTTGACTGAGCTGGGCATCACAGTCTTGTCCTTGTACCCGTCTGTACATTTGCAAACCTCCCAGAGACTGCCTGTGCTTTCATGGCCATTT
The DNA here is from genome assembly GCF_000455745.1 of Alligator sinensis. Classification (NCBI taxonomy): domain Eukaryota; kingdom Metazoa; phylum Chordata; order Crocodylia; family Alligatoridae; genus Alligator; species Alligator sinensis. The sequence goes on along the minus strand of NW_005841853.1, from coordinate 3,788,108 downwards.
GCTGCCATGGTTATTTATATTGATGGAATTTGAAGAAATAAAAATGGGGGCAGGGAGGAGGAGGGATAGTCAAGAATCCTTGGAAGTTTTTAAGAACCCTAAAGAGTAGTGATTCAAGAAGAACAATGAAAGAAATGACCTTCATGTTTTAAAACCCTTCATGGATTTATCCAGGCCCTGTCTTAGAACAAGGGCTTGATTCTGACCTGGTCGACAGGAGGGAAGGTCTCTGCAGTTCCAACAGTGGAAGAAGCATCCTGTGAAGTTCCTCTTCTTACTCCCAACCCACTTCCTCCCTGTGTCCAGCATTGAGAGATTCTCAGTTCTTCTATACAGTGTGGCCATTTTTGGATACATGTTCAGAAAGGACCCGTGAGAAATTTGGGCTGCTTCCTGGAAAAGTATCCTCCTATTTTATTTTTTGAAAAGAAGGTGAAAGTAATTTGACCACTAAGCCCAGAGGTCTGGTAATTCAGACATTTCTAGAGATCATACTTCTGCCTCTTATAGGCCTGTTACTTATGAGTAAAATCATTCCATTTTGTTAAGAATGAAAATTCTCATGTTTGCCCCCCTCCAAGTCATCAGGGGGCTCAGTACAACCATAGGAAACTGGTAGGGAGGCATGGGGGGGGGCTGCTGGGGGGGGGGGGACAAAAATTGCGGCTTGCCACCCTGGTGCTGATGCCACCGCCCACAAATTGTGCCCCCCAGTTTCGGGAGGCACCAGTCACCTGTGGAGTATAACTGTAGCACCCCCTCCTCCAATGTAGACCTTGTGTTCATTTATAACTGGTACTTGGGGATGGTTGATGGATTCTGTATCTTCAGCCTCATAAAAAGCCCAGTAAGGGACTTAAAAACACATGCACAACTTCCAAGCATGTGAACAATTGAATTGAAAATCAGTGGGGCCAATTTTGTATTTCTCAGCTTCTCTTATCCCCAGTTTGAACACCCTTGCTATCAGAGTAAGTCTGAAATTAGATCTAAATAGGAGCCCTGTTGCTGTGGGGCTTGGGTCCACCTCTACAGCTCCTGCCATTTTAAGTTTCTGTGCTTCTGCAATTCCCCATCCCCTTTCACACATCACCTGCAAGCATCTCATTTGAATGTGATGTTCCAGCCCAGGCTCATCTCTAGCTGGATCCAGACTGTTAATTTAACCAAGTTTTGCATCAGCACTAATAAGTGAAAAGGGCTCTAGAGTGCCATTGCTTTGCCAAAATCCCAAATAGATTTCTAGCTGGATTATTCAGTTTGCTTCACCGAGTTTTATAAAGGTTTATACATGGTGTTTCAGACATTATTTACTCTGAGCAAACTATTAGTGTCCCAATCTCAACTGCATAATCAACACCATTCTCCCATCTGTTTTTAGATCATGGAGGTCAGCAATTTCCTAATCTCTGCTGCCTGAAGGAAAGCAGCATTTGATCATAGTGAGCAAGGAGAGGCTGGGCACGTGATATGGGGTATAGGAAAGATGGATCTGAACCCAAAAAATCTGTAACCCCAAAATATTCAGGAATCCAAACCTTGAATCTGGAGTGTTGGGGACACCTTTGGACAGAGGTGCAGGTGGCCTTGTACAACTTGGACTGGAGATCCATTCTTCTTCTTATCCGTTTCAGCTGCCATTAAAAGCCACTTGAATTATGTTTTTCCCACCCTCCTAGAAAAAGGGGCTTGTTGTGGGATTGGATATCATCATCATCATCACTAGTACTACTATTAATACTACTACTTGTATTCAGGTAGCATGTACACTCAACCAGGAATTAGGGTCCCATTTTACTAGGTACTATACAAAAAAAGGAAGAAGAGTAACCATGATCTAAGAATTTTAAATCAGCAGTCAAGTGATAGATATGAGTCTTTGTGAAAAAAGTACAACCTGGGAGAGAGGACTTCTTACCGTTTCTAGATGAGAGAAAGCAATACTTGCCATGTTCTGTTTCTTGTACTTTGCTGACTAGGCCAGTTGTAACATCTGCAAAGGTTCACTCTGAAACAAGTTTTGTGGCCTGCTTTAACCATACCTTTACAACTTATCATAAGTCCCTTGAAAGTGGCCAAGGCTGACAACAGGTTAACAAAGATTCGTTCTTATTTCAGTAGACTTCTAGCTGGCCCCACACAACTCAAATTGTGACTACAAGGCAAAAGCATCAGGTGTTAATTTTATGTTACAGGGGTGTTGGTTGTATCTGTGTTGGTCTAAGGACATAGGCAGACAAGGTTCTTTGGTTAAATCGGATATCTTTTATTAGCCCAACTCAAATTAGTTGGCAACTTTGTTCTTTGCAAACTTGCGTGTCATACACTTTACACTTCTCCAAAAAGTGGTTATTCATTCTTGGCCTAGTTTAATATTAGTGGCTTGATAAACAGATTCTTGTTCCTATTTCCAGGCTACTACTTGCGATTTAAATACAAGCTTATTGATTGTATACCAGCTGAAGCATATATTATTCATAAAACTCAGGCTTTTGCTACGTCTATAGTCTGCCAGTCACTAACCATATCTACAGCCTACAGTGCCCCATCCATGACTGGAATCACTCAGTGGCTCAGCGAGTGAAACAGCTGGATCAGAACTTGGTGCTAGGTTCCTCTGTAGGAAGTAGGACTCCCTACTTGACCATCCAGATAGCTCACAGAAACAAGCCTTTTCAGGAATCAAAATCTGGCTAGAATTACTTCAAGGCAGTGACAAATCACTGACTCAGAAGAAGTCACACAACTAGTGAGTGTAAACCAAAGAGAAAGACCATCTACAACCCTGTGACAACATTAAAAAAAAATGTGAAAACATTTGTGTAAGAGCCACCAGATGATAAAAGTTGAGGGTCCAAATACCATAGGCCTAGAAGTAAGCTTTACAGCTATGAGCGAGAGGCTAGGTCAGCCAGCATGGTCTATACAGAATCCCCTCACCCTCTCTGCTGGGTCTGGTAGCAAACAAGATCCATAGTGCTACAGTCTTGTGTAATGTGGGCATGTGGTTATAAGGGCTTGTCATCAAATCATCCCTACCCCAGACCATTGAAAACCGCTGCTGCTCATGTTTTAACATGGAAACTAAAATACATTTAAAGAAGGGGAAGGATGCTACCACCTCCCTGCCTCCTCAAGGATAGCATGGGCCCTTGAGAGATCCAATAGGACAACTGACATCCAATGCCCAAGAAAGGACCAATCTCCTAAATGACTTTTTTGCATTGGTTTTTCCCCAGGAGGATCACACTGCCAAGAATGGCACAAACCAAACCAATCTGGGAGTGGGAGACAGGCCCAAGATCCATGTGGATCATATGGGGGAACATCTTGAGAAACTGGACATTCACAAGTCTGCCCAAATGGAATTCACCCAAGAGTCTTGAAAGAGCCCCCAATGTCTATGAAATCTATGAAACCTCATTGTGGTGACAAGAAAAAAAAAAAGATCACTTATGGTTGACAAGTAAGTTATGGCATCTGATTGTGGTCTCCCCTGCAAGGGAAATGAGGACAAAGCTGATCAGAGCTTTGGTTTCTTTATTTTTGGCTAACTGGTAGATAAACAGAAAATAATTGGCCAAGAAAGATATAAGCTTAAGGCATTAGGATCATCTGCTCTGGGGTTTGTTCTCCCTGCCCGTACCTACTTCGTACCAGTATGCATGCATGGTGTTTTTAGTCCATGACAGCTGCACATAATTATTTGATTAAAACCCAAGTATGGACAGTTCTTTTCACAACTGTCAAGTGCAGCTTTCAAGTGCCACAATCCCTTAGCATCACCAAGCATGGAATCCCAGGGTTTAAGTACTAAATCTGAACCTACAGGCTAGGAGACAGGCATTCAAAAAGCCTGAGCCTGAACAGAGTCAATCTTTGCAGGTTAGCCTAACCTGGCTACGCTAAACCAGTTTGTAACAGCATAGACATCCCAGAAATGCAGGCACATGACTACAGTGACTCAGGCTAGAAGCCGGGGGGTGCTAGAGCAGTCCTCCTTTCCCTTCCACAGTGCTGAGCTGATGGGGCACCTGGCCCCGACAGGGTGCTCTGACTAGGGAGGGGTTCCATCCCCCACTCCTGAGCATCCCAGCAGGCAGTTGATTACACGGAGTTTATCACCCCCAACTCAGTGTTTAAACCAGCCCATTAAGAAAACAAAAGCTTCTCTCCATTTGTTTAAGAAGAGCTTGAACTACTTTTTCCAAGGAAGAAATGAAGGGACATTACTAGCTACTGGTTGATTAGCTCCAAAAAACCCTTAGCCAACACAGTCCCGTTTGCCTTTGTCCGGTCTCCCACAGCACGGACCATAGCCAGCATGTGGTCTGCTAGCTAATGCTGAGAGGTGTCTGTGTAAGGCAGAGTGGAGTGGGAATCCCTGCTTAGCAGGGAGTAGTGAGGTGGAGAAGGGGGAAACCAGGCAGATGCCTGCAGTCTTTGCCAGAGCTCCAGCCAGGGAGCAGCAGGGAGCAGCTAGCCCTGCTATGGAGCAGAGACCCCCCCCCCCCCCCCCCCCCCACCGAGGGGCCAGCCCTGCTGTACAGCAGAAAGACCCCCCCAGCCCAGAGAGCATGCCAGGATGCTGAGGGAGATCTGGTTTTAAAAAAAAAAAAAAAAACTTAAACCAGGAAAGGGTCTGGGAAAGACATTACAGAAACCAGTTTGACCCAAATCAGTTAAGTCTGATACGACATTCAACCAGGTTTATTACCCCAAACTAGTTTCAGCCATTTTCAAACTGGTTTATGTGCACTGAACATCTGTTCTGTTATAGGTTTAAACAAGTTTTTGATCACTTAAAACTGGTTTACATGTAATGTCTGTCTCTAGCCTCACAGACTGTCAAGCATAAGGGAACTTCTAAGCCAAACCACCTGAATTCAGTGGTTTCAAACGGGGCTTCCTTTTTCTTTTATAAAAAGTGCTTACCAGTGTCATGCATGCAACAAGAAAACGAAGCTTTTTCTTAGTATTGATTTAAAACTGTTTAGCTGTCTTTGCCAGGTCACTTCAGTACTGAGAACACCATTAGTGCTCGGGTGGGGGGTGGGCAGGCGGCAAAGTATCACACTGAGGGAATAGCAAAATGTCCTGTTCTCCTTAGTCTGGTGTAATGTAGGAATCATTCCCTGGAAGGCAGTGGAATGATACCCATGAGAAGCTACTCAGAGAAGGAAGTAAAAAGACAGACCCTTTGAGCGTAGAGTCATTTCTTCTGAAGGCAGGAAGTTCTACCTCATTGCTTTACCACAAGGCCTGTGTGTGGGTTAGCACTTGGCTCTGCTGTGCCCCAGAAGCATAAAAATGAAGACATGCACTTCAGCAGTAGTATTTGCAGGGCTAGAGATGTACCAACGCTTCATGCCAGGAAGAGAACTTCTTTAGTCTATCATGGCTTTGTTCAGCTGCCTACCCATTAGGCTCTCCACCTCCTCCCTGCACTTCCAAGCACGTTGCCCTGTACTTGCAGCCCAAAACGGACCAATTGTAGGGATACTCCGTAGATGCAGACAGCCACAAATCTAGTCCTAGATGTTTAGTTTTCAGAGGGAGACTTTAGCAATGACTAAAGCATACAAAAATCACTCACAAGGGCAACTTTGCTTGACAAGCTTGAAGAAAGCAAGTGTCCTTCCACTTTTGCAACTCATCCATTTGTACAGACTCCAATCCAATATCGCAGACATACCATGAACTCTTCAGTCCGGTTGTTTTCTTATTGCTTCTTTTATAAAGTATCCAAAGGAATCCACCAGCCTGTCTCACTTAAGACTCCTCATTTTGAGGAGCAACACTAATTCAGAACAGCCGCTGATACTGAAGGAATTGTGTGGTCTCACCTTAGGACCAGGTGAGTCCATCTCCATCCTTTGTAGTGGTTGGTCCATCTAGGACATTTGAATTGGTTGGTACTTCTGGATGAAGACCTTAAAACCTTTAGCTCAAATGGTAATAGCTCATAGTTATGTGTTTAGATCCCACTTCTGGGTCAAGCTGGGTCAGTACCAGCCACACGCACAGAGTTACCTATGAGAAGTTACATCTGTTCTTTCTTGGATTTGCCCAGGCAAAAAACACATGTCATCAATGGGTCTGTGTGAGAGGGGATGGGGGCAGCTAGGAAGTGCAGCATTTGAAGTCAGCCCATATTCCTTCTTGCTTTCTGAATCCTGCAGCTTGTAAGCTAGTATAAAATTAAAATGCATTATTAAAAAGCTTAAACATCTTTTCAGAAGGGTCATTTTCATGTCACTGCCAGATCCTACTTTGCCATCTCAAAAACTCCACTGTGGTCTGGGATTTATTATCGTGATAATACCACACTCTATTCTGTCATTTAAAACAAACAAACAAACCCCCAAACACTTCTTTTTATTATTCTTAGTATGACCGGAGTAGACTATCTGATGGGTTGATTATTGTGCCTTTTGAATGAGTGTCAATATTTTGTCCCTGTTTCTGAACTGCTTTGGCCCCATGACATTATTTTGGGGGAAGATGATATGTTACACCTCAAAGAATTTCACCCTGGTGGAAAATACCAAATGATTTTAAATAAATATATTCTCCGAGGTATTACATTACCTCGTAGGAGCTAGTGCACAGCAGAGATAAAATGACTTCATATAGCTGATTTTTCTTTCCCACAAGCCAAAAGGAATAATCAAAGCCCACATTTAAAGGATGTATTATGAAAAAAGGTTATATACGTGTCATCAACAGAAAGACACTGAAAATTAAATGGAAAGATTGTCTGGAAATTCATTTCCTTTGCTACAGGGAGGCTAACAACAATAAAAATAGGACTGAAAGCCGAGATGCTCTGATATCTATGCATTTTCTGTTTACATTAATTTGAAAAAAAAATTAATACACACACACACACACACACACACACACACACACTTTGAATACTTAGTTTTGACGTGACCTTCTACCTGGGCAGCATTTTGAAGGATCCCCATTTAGGGATTACTGGAAGAATGGGTTAAATTTCAGATGGCTTATATTGATGTGGCTCTTACTCGGGGGATCTGCATGCATTAAATACCAGCTGAGAAACTGGCCTCAATTAGTTCCCATTCCCAGGATTCTTGCCTTAAATACACAGAGCTCAATATTGGTTTACTGGAGAGATTGGGACCAGATTGTGTTAGGTGCTGCACATAGCAAAGACAGTGCGTGTCCTGAGGAACTCCTAGCGTCCTTGTCATATGAGAATCACCAGTTCACATAATTGGTCATTAATTTAAGCCTCACACTGCTCAGCTTCAGATTCCTTAGGATTATAAAAAAAAAAAAAAAAAAAAAAGAAAGAAGTTTCCTCTAACAGGGATTACCAACTGCAGCACCTTAAAGGTGCCTTAACATCTTTTCAAGGGTGACCTGGAGTGTTATATAAATATTAGTACGCTTGTGTGCAAGCATTATTCACAAGATAAACCCAGAGATTTCAAATAAAAATCCATCGTGTTAAAAAAAACAAATGCATTTTTTTATATTATATATTTTATATATTATGGTCCGAGTTTTGCAACATAAAAAAAAACCTGCACTATGATTTTTCCATAGTCAAAAATAAATGAGTGAAAACTAAAGAGAGAATTTTCTTAGGGATGTTTTGAATCTAATGAGAAGGTATATGTTGAATCTAAAAAAGGCTGAGAACCATTGCTTTAAAAACTACTACATGGCAGAGATGGGTGCATAGCAAAGGTGAGAGTGTGTTGAGATGGGATTTACAGGGCTGCATAAAAGCAGCCACAGGACAGTGTACCACAGCATGTTTGATTTGTCCTACATAACCCAGGAGAGCTAGGCCACCAATTTGAGGGCTCCAGCAGTGATACTGTATAGTGTAGGAGGAAATAACTGTTTGGACTTCTTGGAAAAACCATAAATTTGTTATTCACAGCAGTATAATAAACTGGAACAAAGCATTTAATCCGTCATGCAAGGACAGACTTGCATCCACTCATAGCCTACTGACTCAACATTAAAATGTGGCACCTGGACTGGGCGATTGACTACAGGCCTTAATGGAGATCAGGGCCCCATGAGATCAGATACATCCTACCCACAGTGAGAGAGACCTACTGTCCCAGACAGGTGTCATGCAGCAAGAAATAAGATTGCTTAGCAGTTATTTTTATTAGACCAGCTCTATAGTTGGGAGAGGTACTAGCTAAACTTTTGGGCGCAAAGATGACTCACTTTTTCCTTGGGTCATTGCATCTGCGACCTGAGAGAAGCAGACGGGTGAGTTTCCCGCATTTCAGAGATGGGGAACTGAGCCACAGAGATGAACAGACTTACGCAAGACCACAGAAGGCATGGGTAAGAGAATCAGGAACTGAACCTAAGGCCAAGTAAAATCTTAAGTCATAACAATCTTTCCTTTAAAAAGCACAGCTTACCCCCATACACATGGGTTGCAAAGTTGCATGTTCCAACATAGCCAATATTCTAGTTAAAAGACAAGAACCCGGGTATGCCAGCCTTTTGAGCAAGCATTTGGCAAGGGTTACCACTGAATTGTGCACAATGTTTCAACTTGATTGGTTTAAGGCAGGTGAAAAAAAAAAAAAATCTATTTGGAATTTGATTTGCCAACTCAACAAACTCTAGGTGAAACTCAGGAACCCCCGAAGGGGCCATAATGAAAAGACAACAATGAAAAAAAAATTTGAGAAGGATATTAAATAAGTTTTGCACAACTCTAATAGAGTGTTACTTTAATGCTGGTGGCTTGCAGGTGAGGAGCTGGGAATGCAATCAGACTTAGTCTCTGCAATTCTTTTAGTGCATACTAGGATTACTGGGAATCATATTCATGAAGTTCCCCTGGACACAAACTAGCTGAAGATTCATTCACTCGCTTGAAGTCTCTTAAGGTCTTTTTGGCAGACAAGTCACAGCAAAACTTCCAATCTTTTGATCATGCCGTTTCCAGGAGATCAATGTTCAACAACCCTTCTACAATTGAGCGGTGTATTTCAGTTCTGTCGGTTGCCAGAAACATGTAAATTACTTGCGTCTTTCGTTGAACCTACATTCATCTTCACCGAGGACCGATTATGCAGCATTAGATTGCTTTTATGCAAGTGATTGATAACGTGCACAAAATGAGAGCTGTTGTGTCTCTTGCAGTTTAGGACGCGAGTCATCCTTCTGCTGTCCCAGTGACTCGCTTTCAAGGAACGACTGGTTTAGCAATGGACAAAAAAAGAAGCAAAAAAATAACTAACCAAGGTAAAATAAAATTAAAGTCAGCTGGTTGGTTTATGAGATGGCGTCCTCAAAAAGAGTCACAGCTCCTTTTTAGCACAGCAAAAAAAAAGTGGTGATTTTAATCGTTTGCATGCCTGCCAACTCCTTAGAGAGAAAGGAGGTTACTGAAGACATCCCAAATGGACTGCAAGTAGGGCCAGATGACATCAATTCTGCCTTCCAAAAATGCTTTTGGAGGAGCGTTTTTAGATAGCTCATTGCCGTGGTAGTGCCCATGGTCTCAACCAAGATCTGAATCATGTTGTGCCAGGCATTGATGGAAGAACATTAAAATGCCTCCCAGCTTAAGTACATAGGATGGGAATTAGCTTGTCTTATCACCCCTCTTTTAGAAGGGCAGAAGATTGGAGATAAAAGGAGAGGCTAAAGACCCAAGTCTTCAGGAGTGCTTAAGTGCCACTGGTTTTCTCAAAACCCACACTAATCTACCACCCCATAACCACATCGGGGGCTAAGAGATTGTAGGCTCCATGTTTCTGCTGATGGGCATGTGCAAATTAGCCCAGCCCAATCTTCAGCATCCTAGCTCACGTGGAAGCCCTGAAGTGGGACCTCCCCCACTCTCTGAAGTCATTCTTCAGGCTTATCTTGCCAAGACGCAATCCTTTGAAGATGCTCAGAGCAGGCACTTGAGCCTCATTTCTCCCAAACAGCAGAAACCTAGCTCACCTACTGGACTAGAGAGCTCATCTCCCCCTCAGTGAATATTAGTTATCTCTAGTGGAGCAGCTCTGGCAGAAGGGATGGAGCTAGGCATCTACTGAAAATGAGCCGAGGTCCTTAGGGTCATGAAGGCAGATGGATTCCCAGGTATCCAGATTGTAGTCGTATTGGTTGAGAGATGCAGAAGGAATCACAACTCATGGAAGAGGTGATGTCTTTTATTAGACCAACTAGATTTTTGCAAAAATTGTTAAAATTGCAAGCTTTTGGGCACAAACACCCTTCATCAGGCATAGGAGAAAAGGTTGTCAAAAGTTCTCCTAGGTAGAAATGAAAGTTCATATTTCATAGGAGAGTTCGAGGTGTGGTAAAGCACACAGGGAGCTCCCTGAAGCCAGTCAGTGGCATGGGCTATTAAACATGGCCCCTTTCCTTCTTCTTTCACTCCTGGCTAGCCAGGCTGCTCCCTTCACAGCTGGTTTCTAGGAACCCCTTTCTGAGGAATCCATCTTTCCCCAGGCATTTAATAAAGATGAGTGCTGCTCATAGGGCTGCCAATTCCACGGGGTGGGCAGAAGTCCAGACTGCGGTGCTTAATTCCTAAATACCTTGCAGGCTCTGGGCCTAAGGGATTTGCTTACGGTCACCCAGGGAGATTAGATCTTCTGCCACTTCTGGAGCCCACAGTATAGAAAAAGAAGGTAGCAATCCTGCAGACAAGTCACAGCATAGCCACAGAAGTGGCCTGGGGGCTAGAAAGCAAGCCTTACTCTAAGCACTTTAAAGAGCAAGCTATTTGGCTTCCCATGAAGTTTGGAGAGACAGCTATCCTTGTGCACAAGCATTCAACACATAGGGAAGGGATGCTGGGGCTGGGTGAGGGTGGAGCTGAGATTAGACAAAAACTCATCTCCTATAAGATGCTACTTTGCTGATGACTTGTTGGGGGCAGTTTAAACAGGGTGGAGGTGTTAAATTTGCCAGCATTTTGGACTCTTTAAGAAGCATTTACCCAATCAATTGATCTACAGGACATGTTTTAGCCCACCTGCTGGGAGAGCTATGTGGGCAGGAGGTTAGGGTAATGGGCTGGTAGGGTCTCTTCTTGCCTTAGACTGCAAATCCCCCAATTGTTGCCCTTTGCTCATGGATTTTGCAAGTGTTACTCACTTGACCAACAACATGCTCTTATTATTTGCAGCTCTGGATGAAAACAGCTACTGTCCACCAGCTCTTGCATACAGCGGGGCTTGCCTGTTCAGGTCAAAGTGGCAGCTCTCAATTAATTTGATCTCTTTGGAGAAACCTCTGCCCATGCCAAACAGCAGTTTGGTGACTTGAGAAGTGAAGTGCTCTGGTTTTATGGAAGTACCTGGACTCAATATAGGAGAGTCTCAGTGACCACTGGTGACCTCTGTTACACAGGAGACCAAAGTAAATGATCTAATAACTTTTTCTGACTATCACCTCTTAAATGCTAGGAGGTACCCTGAGTGCTAGCCCAATGCCTTAATATTAAGACTGGTTTTCCTCTCTCAAGATGCTGGTAGCATTTAGGAACCACACTTTGTCTTAGATTCATAATAAAAAAAAAGTGTTGTAAAGAGAAACTTCTCTGCATAATCATAACCACATATACATCCCTTTTTTCTCCCCCTTTTTTCCCCTCTCTCCTCATCTCCTATTTTGTACCCTGTAGGTTGGTGCTGTTTTTCTTCAGCTTAATTTCTTTTGAGGTTTGCTGTATTCTCTATAAATGTTTCATCACATTTTCTCCATGTATTCTGCCTTTTATCTCCATCCTTATTTTGGCATCAGCATGTCCCCTGGCTCCTCCTTTCCTTGCTGTAGGCTAATGGGTAGAAACTTGGGTATGTTCTCCTATATTTTCTACCCTAGCCTCAGTCCTGCTTCCTACCTTAGCCCAAAAGGGTTTGAGATGGGATGTGAGCAACATGCAGGTGAGAAGAGAGCATCTGAGGTGGGTGAACTAGGAGGTGTGACTGTATTAACCCAGCCTAGGTTTCAGGACCCCTTTGCTTGATGGGTTTGGGTTTTTTTTTTCCCTGGCTTTATACTGAAGAGTGTTTCCTTAAGTGGAGATCACTAAAATCATCCACTCTCAATTTAATTAGCACCTCACTTATAGGTAGGTAAAGAAGAAAGCAAAGCAGTTTATCTAGTTAGCACCTGGCCAGGGTTAATAGGTAAAACCCGGGAGTGGCTAGGTAGTGAGGAAGAGCTGAGAGGCAAAGAATGCTTTTGAGTCTGCTCTAGGTACAAGAAGCAAAGAGCAATGCTGCTCTCCATCCAGCTTGAGGATATGCATTTCAGGTCTTCTGCTGTGTGCAAATGCATGAGGGAGAACAAGTCTTTTGCTCTTTTGTTTTATCCCTGATTTTCTTGCTTAGCAGTAAGCAGCTACCATCTGGTACCAGGCAGGAGAAAACATGCTCTGCTAGGTGCTGTGAAGGCAGGCTATGCTCAGTGAGAAGGGAAATTCTAGGAGAAAATAAAGTTTCATGGAGACATCAGGTCAGGCTGGAAGCCCCAGTATTAGCTCCCTACACTATAGCCATTTGCTGCAAAGCAATCAGAAATACTGAACTCCTACAGGCCACACAGTTATGGTAAGCTTACACATATACTCTTTATCTCTGAAAATCCTATTCCTGCATGGAAAGGAAATTTCCAGCATGCTACCACATTCAGGACAATTTTTAAAGAAGCAAATAAACTTGGAGAACTTAAAAGGACAAATGCTCTCCTGCATCAAGCTGCCTTATTAAAGCCTCACCTCCCCTCCCCCCAACCACCATAGACTTGCAAGGGGGTCTAGCTGGATGTCCACCTTTAAAGAGCCTATGATCCCACCCCTCACCACCTCCACCAATCACAGCCCATAGTCTGCTTTCCTTTGGCTCTGGGGAAGGTGGTCTGGGTTTTCTCCAGGTGTCCCACATAAGACTCTCAGAGGAGGAGCATAAAAGGAGCAGACAAACACTTGCCTGGTTGCTTTGAAGGGATGATGCTGATGTGATTTAAGAGAGGATGGGGAGACTTCTCCTTAACTCTGTTTCAGGGGTTTCTAAGGTGCCTAGCAGCTTGGGATGTGTGCACTGGCTTTCACATTGACTTATTTCAGGGATTATCCAATGCATTCCTGGGCACCTGGCTGAAATTAGGCAGCAGAGTCTGAAGCTAATCCTTCCTACCCCATGTTATTTGAGGAGGCTAAAGGGCCATCTTTCCCAGATGGTTTTGCCGCCTCTGGGTGTGTTTCATCACCAATACCATTGTAATAGTGTAAAAAAGGACAGAGGCTTGGCAATGCATCCTTGAGCCTGCTATGATGTGGTGGTTAGTATAAATGCAAGAGGATGTGGGTCCTATCTTTACCAGCCTCTCTCTTGCTGTGAAGCACCTTAATCTTATGGAAGCACTTACATCTGGCCAGACTGCAAACCTCCTTCCCCTTTTTCACGCTGTGAGCAAATACTCCCACAAGCAGTCCCATTGACATAAATGGGGTACTTCCACAAGGAACTGCTTTCTCTTTTGTGAATAGAGGCCATATTATACTATGAGCAAGGGGGACAGGATTTGGCCCTGGGGGCATTGTTCTTGCTTGGCGTTCTTGCTTTTCTAATTTCCTGATAAGAGGCCAGGTGTAGGAGTTATGAAATGTAGCCTGATAATGCAGTAGGTGAATGGGGTGTTTTATTATATTGAGTGCCAACAGGACAATGCTATAACTCCATTATTTGAGATGCATTAACAGACGCACATGCACGTAGACACAAAATGCTAATGTTGCCAGAATGAAGGTGATGAGCCACAAAATGACGATGTAGGACAAAAGATAGGGGAGGAGATAGCAAAGAGACTGGTAGGAGGGTGTGTGTATTGGGGCTGGGGGAGGTAGGTTTAGGAGGAATCCCACCAGAAGTTGAGAGGGGAGGTTTTGCATATTGTGAATAACAAGATAGGTCTGTGTGGAAGGCCAGGTTAGTTCTTACCCATTTCTAGAACTCATAATCCTAGAATGGTCGAAAATGAGGGTTGGAAGGGACTTAAGGTCATCAGATCCAACCCCCTGCTCTAACCAGGACCATCCCCAACTACATCATCCCAACCATGGGTTTGTCTAGCCAGGTCTTGAAAATCTCCAAGGATGGAGAGCCCACAACTTCTTTGGGTAACCTGTTGCAATGCTTTACTATGCTCCTAGTGAGAGAGTTTTTCCTAATATCCAACCTCAACTTCCCCTGCGGCAACTTGAGACCGCTGCTTCTTATGCTGTCATCTGCCACCACTGAGAACAGTCCAGCTCCATCCTCTTTCGAACCCCCCTTCAGATAGTTGAAGGCTGTTATTAAATCCCCTTTCAATCTTCTCTTCCCTAGACTAAATAAGCCCAGTCCCCTCAGCCGCTCCTCATCAGTCATATGCCCCCACCCCAACCATTTTCATGGTCCTCTGCTGGACTCTCTTCAATTTATCCACATCCATTTTGCCATGGGGGGCCCAGAACTGGACACAGGACTCCAAATGTAGCTCACCAAAGGATCATGTCATGAGAAATGGAGCAAGAGGAAGAGGCTCTTTGCTCGTGTGAGCTGATCTGCCGGAGCCAGCCAACATGGGGACAGCTAGACTCTCTCTCCCTAGCCCAGCTTTAGGTTTTCTGATCAAATGCACGGAGCTGTCATTACTGTGTCGGGGTGGCCATTAATAAGTATTGTAACGCTGCTACCTAATGTGTAGTTAGTGTCATGTTAGTGTTTCAGAGCATTCATTTAAAGCAACTAACTGCTATTGGCCTTCGGATTTAATAAGGGTATTTGGGCTGAATTGCTGGTCATTCAAATTCCAACATTGTGATCCAATGGAGGCTGTAAAAACAGGACTTGCATTGACCCCTGAACCCTAGGCAGTCATTTTTTGGCCTATGCACAGGGTATAATCCAGAGCACTATTTGACCCTGAATGAATCGCCAAACCTTGCAGGAGCTGGATGAAACCGCTTGCAGTAAAGCACGACTCTCTCTAGAGGACATTTTGACAATGGTTTGGAGAGTTTTACTTTAGTGAAACCAAAGGGAAATGTCTGTGAGTGCCTGAGTTTGTCAGCTGCAGCACGGCTGTTTAACATTTAGCCCTCAGCAGTTCCTATCGCTTTATAGATGTTACCACAGGAAAGAGCTCGTCGCCTACCACGTCATTCACGGCACACCACAGCCCCATCCTAGCAGGGAAGATACCAGAATTTCAGGCCATCACGCTGGTGAGACCCGCGGCGTTTGACACTCTTGCAAGATTCGTTTTCACGCTGTTGGAGCCTTTTCACGTTTGAAAATGATGACTTCTCTTCGAATGAGGCAGACACCTTTTCTTGTGGTTTCAGCCGAAAGCATTACAGCAAGCTGAACGGCTTGGCACTGGTTCAGACGTGTTCCCCGTACACTCGCTCTGACGGTCTGCAGCTCGGCTCCTTGGGGCTGTTTGAGGGGACATTTCGGAGCACCATTTCCCTGGCCACAGAGGGGTCAACACCTTCCGCTCATTGTCTGCCAGACCACAGAAGCTACTCATTTAGGTTCTGCCTTAACGAGAAACATAGGACCCATGCCCTGGTATACCCGGCTGGAGAAGGTTCATAGATACTTAAAGCTTAGCCTGCACTTGGGGGATGCATCCCGAGCAAATGTCTCATTGGAGTAGTTGGGTTGGATATTAAGGATCTCTATGGGGATCTTGTAGCCTCCGCTCTACAGACATGAGCTGAAGTTCCTTGTGCCCAGATGGCTGGGCTTGGGCTGCATTGTCAGAAAAACGGACTAGGTCGGCTATGAGACCTTTCTATTTCTTAACTGCTGTTGGCTTGATGCTGACCTCGCTCGGACCACTGTCGCACAACCGGGAATCAAGGCCATCAGGGCTAGATTCGCAAGAGGTCTTAGGTGGTTGGATGCTTCTCTAGGTGCTTAGGGGCAACACTCGGTGGCATTCATACAGCTCCCACTTACACTGACATGCCCCAAAAGTCCCTTGGCCACCTGGGCACTGGGCACACAAAGCGGCTTAAGTCCTGATGGCACTGCAGCTCATGTTTAAACACTGGCAGGTTTGAAAAAAAAAAAAAATTGGCCTTTCCTCCTCTCTCACCTTTGGGGCCTGATTTGGTGGCCATGTCACAAAAAAGACAGCAAAGCAAGAGGACAAGATGGTTGTAGTGCCCTTTCTGTCCAAAAGCCATGTGGTTTTGGCACTCCTCTGAGAGAGGGAAGACCTGGGTTCGAATCTGTACCCCAATGCATGTTGAAATATTTCATATCCTATGGGAGGTCAAGCAGAACAGCTTCAAGAAGAAAGGATGATGGGAGCCTCTTGTCCTGGAATACCTTGCAGCCTGGTGGTTAGAGCAGTCACGTGGGGGACATGCCCTGAAGGTTAGGAAAGACTGGAAGCCCACAGCATCCATATGCAGGATGTGGGTTTAAGCTTTTCCACAGGGGTAGGTGGCGGGGGAGCTAGGAGGGGCTTGATCCTTGTTGTGGCAGTGCAGCCCAGGCCCCTTCCCCACCATCTGCCCCAAGGTCTTCATCCACCTGCCACAGGCAATGGCAGGGGCCTGAGGTCACCCACCATGGAGCCTGGGCTGCCAGCAGCTGCACCAAGGTCCACAGAGGCTCAACCTGGCTCACTGCCGGTGGCAGGTGGATCCCAGGCCGGCTATGGCAGGTGTGCATCCACCAGGCCGGCAATGGCAGGCAACCGGGAAGCTGCAAGCAGCTGCACTGGGACTCACGGAGCCCTGGCCTGGCTTAATGCTGGCGGCGTGCCTCGGGGCAGATGATGGGAAAAGGGCTGGGGCTGCACCACCACAACAAGGATCAGCTTTTTCAGGCTCTGGGCAGGCTCCTGCTGCCCACCATGGAGCGGGCACCTGCAAGTCACTGTACTGAGATCTGCAGAGCCCCAGCATTGCTTGTAGCTGGTGGCAGGTGCATGCACATCTCTGGGCAGACTGGGGGGGAGCTGCAACAGGTTTGATCCTTGTTGTGGTAGCGCAGCTCCAGCTCCTTCCTCGCCATCCACCCCAATGCACGTGTGCTTTGTGTGCCATGCTCTGGCATGTGTACCGGGATTGTTGACCCCTTCCCTAACCCGTAAGTGGAAGGGAGAAGGGCACTGTCTTTACCTCTCCAAGCCGTCCTTCATCAGAAAGGACAGACTTCTTGGTTTATTAAAGAATGGGCCTGGATATTTAAGTCCAAGAGCGTGTTCATGGCTGTGAATCCTAGGCAAAGAGCTAGGTACTTAAGTGTAGCTATCTCCTGCTGCAGAAGTGCGCTTTAGTCCTTACAATAGTTTTTAACATCTTGGATGCTTCCTTGTTGAAATTCCACGAGGGAGCACGCAGCAGAGTGCACATAATGTTTGAATGGGTTTGAATGAGTCCTCTTTCTTTGTCTCCTTTTAATCACATTAACATACATTCTCCAGTCATACACAACATTTTATTAAACTGTACAAACACCACTGACATTTTAAAAATTCATGTTAACACTCCTAATTAAACATGACGACCAGCTGCAAAAAGGTACGCACAAATTTCTCCTACATTTCATACAGCACAGACGACGACTTCTCAAGAGCCATTACACTAACATTACTGGCATATTTTTTTTTTTTTAACAACAGGATGCTTTTCTTTTCTATCTCAGACTTGTATGCTGCTGTTCATTCCTGTGCTATCTGAGTACCTATTTTACACATTGCAAGGACCATAATCACTACTAATGATACCCAGAAAGTAGTTCCACGTATAGAAAGTCTAAATTTCAAATGGAATGAGTCACTAAGATTACCCTGTCCTTCAAAACGCTAAATACAGAGCAAGAGCTTCAGTTGGCATAAACGAATGTAGCTCCATCAAAGTCAACAGAACTACACATAGCAGAGTATGTGGCTCCTTGTTTCTGCTTTGACATGATAACCAGACTAAATATTTCCATTAGACTGTCAGTGAAAAGCAGTAACTTAGTGGCATTAGATCTTCCTAACTTTCCATTTCTATCTCTTGAACAGCAAGTGATTAAATAGGACAAATGGTTTTGCAAATCTTAGAAGACAGAATAAATGGGTTTGTTTTTTTTCTAAAGGATTCCCGCTAAAATCTCATTACCGTGAAGATGTGCTTTTTTTTTTTTGCCCAGCTACATTTTGACAAACACAGAAATAGAATAAAATAGGTCAGCAACTTGTTGTTGCCACTGGGGAGACAATAATGTGCTGTATTGTACAAGGTAGAGGCTCATCTTGAGATGTGGTGTGCAGTTTTGTACCTGGATTGAGAGCTGTGCTGAATATCAAAGAGCAGGGACATAATTTACAGCTGTATAAATTTGGTGCAGTTTTTGAAAGTACTGAACACTTTCCTTCAAGTAAGTAACTACTGTGCAGTGAGCAGAGGCTCAATCTTGTAATCTGTAAATCACCGTTCAGGAAGATTATTATAGAAAATGAGGGAGGGAAGGGATCTCAGGAGGTCACATTTAGTCCAACCTCCTGCTCAAAGCAAGGGACATCCCCCAACTAGATCATCCCAGCCAAGGCTTTGTGTAGCTGGGTCTTAAAAACCTCCAAGGAAAAGATTTCCTTGCTATCCCTGACTGTATTGTAAAATGAAAAGTCTCACCCCAGAGGAAACAGGCCACATTTTACACTGAACACGGCACATGCTACAACAGAAGTTTTTAAGATTTAGATTTGAAGTCTAAGATGTATTTGGATACAAGTGTTGGAGTCTGCCCCTGCAAAGCTTTCCTGTCCCAAAGGGTTGTTTTTGTATATACAAATATTAATGTTTGCACTCGGGCACATTTTCTGGTTCAAAGTGTGTGGGCAGGTATTTTCTCATTACAAAAGTGCGTGGATGCGTGCGTACATCTTTGCACGTGCGCACGCGGAATCTGCAAAGGAGCCCAGTTGAAACGGTAGTTTGCTGAGATATCTCAGTCCTGCTGCTCACAACCCTCTCGCTGAGAGTTTTGCCTGAATATGAACTGCTGGACTGGGCACCAAAGTGGCAAATTTGAACAGTACAGCAAGGGCTGAAATGTGCTCGCCTTGCATGGGGAATTTTGCTGGCTACATGCATCAGTAAAGGGAGCAGGATCGGCTACCTACTCTTTTTCTAATGCCCTCAAATTCATGAATATTGAGAAAAGAGAGAGAGAGAGAGAGAGAGAGAGGGACCAAGATAGCTCACAAGAGACATGGTCATTAGTGAAATTTGGCTGGCATGTGCTACAGTCATAGAAGCAAGTGAACACCGACAAATGCTGTCTCAGCTGTCACCGGTGGGCTTTTCTCTCCTGGTTCTTGATCAAATCAGTCATGTTCTCAGTTGACAAAAGTGTTGCTCGAACCAGCTCACAGAATTCCTTTAACGAGGAAAGTGCTGGGTGAAGCAAACCTCAGGAAAGTATCCTCTCCATTTTAGGGTTCACAAATGAGAAGTTGCTGAACATATTTTGGTCCATGCTGTTAATCAGTGCTCTGTCGGCACACGACAGTCTAGGCTTTTCGTTCAGAAATTCCTTGTCGAAGTTGCTACAGTCACTGGGTGATTTCTTCAAGAAAGAATAAAGGAGTAAAAATAAAGTCATCTGTTGCGTTTTGGAGCATTTACCGTGAATCTAATCAAATCTAATGATATATGGGGTAAATTATATAACCTTGGTAATCCATGTATCTATTGCTATGGTATCAGTCACCTCTATATCGCCATCCTAACTTATTCTCCCACACTGTGGTGCTAATCACCTGAATATCATTGTGATACCCAGGCGTGCAGGCATACCAATTATACGGGAGACTTTGCAGCTCTGACCCCATAAATTCTATGACATGGGAATATTAGAGCCAGGGTTACCTCTTCCATAAAACAAGGCTGATTACATAAATGTGCCAATCAAATGTGCCAATTTAAAGAGTGTTTGCAAAAGACTCTGAAGTTTAAAAGCTCTTTATAGCTGCGGTTGTTATTATCAACAGCACGCAGTTCTCCCGAGTTCACAGCAGAGCTGGCAGATTGTCACTGGTGCTGAGAAGCAGAATCCCATGGAGCAGCAGAAGTTAGGGGTGACTTTTGAACATGGACACCTAATGCAAGGCCTTCACGGGGCTTTCATTTTCCTAACTGAGCTTCCAAATTGAAGGAACTCTGTCCAAGGTTTGGCCTGGTTTGCAGAACAGCTCAATGGGAAATGCATGCAAGAAATCGGTACAATGAACGCCTGGATTCTTAAAGGACTAAGAAGCCAGACTCCTATAGATCTGAATGTGGGGAAGGCACCTAAAATATCATGCCTAGGTATGGATCAAAGACCATTAGACATCAGATTAAAGTCCACAGGTCTAGACACCCAGCTGTTAACATTTTTGCCAGAGTGCCTGGCTAGTATTCTTGGAAATACTACTCTAAATGCCACAGGTGGTTTGCATACAGGCTCCTCTTGTCTGCTGCTGGCACTTGCTTTTGTGTCTGTGCTTTGGGAATAATGGAGCAAAAGGAAGGATCTGGTTTGGGGAATCAAAGGAGATTTGTCCTTACCACTCTGGGTTTGAAAGGTGGCTCCATCGCTCTGTCTTCTAGAGCTTCCCAGTTTATCTCCTGGAAGAAAGCATGCTGACGGATGTTCCCCTTCGTCCCCAATCTCCTCTCAGGTTCTCTCACAAAAAGCTGGAGGTCGACAGGGAGAAATACGTCACTCTTCTGATAATAACACTGTACCCCGGCACATTTCTGTGTGGGTGACCTAGTGCTGTCTAACACACGTAGGGTTAGGCAGCAAATCTGAGTCCAGACTTGAATCTTGTTGCTAGTGGCACTGATTCCATCATGTCAGGTTGGAACAACTTTGCTCCCACTTTCTTTCAGGGTGAGGCCAAACTCTGCGTCAGCACCCAAGTGGTGCCTTCAAAATGGGCACAGGCAAAAGTAAATGGACAATGATGTACTTAAAAAAGTGCACAATCATTTTGTACTGATTTTCAGAGATGCCTGTTTTGCAAATGTGTGCTTACTTGTGTGCTGGGGTGCAGTGACAGAGTGGTTAAGTGTCTTGCTGTAGCACCAGGCATGTGAGTTTAAGACTTGCTGTGGACTTATTCCGTGGACTGATCCTAGCTGACCCAGCTATAAATGGGTATTTGTGGTCTGCAAACTCACAGGTGGTCAGTTGTAATGCCTGCTAAGTCACTTCCTTGTGTGCTACTAGCTGTGGAAACTCATGCCCCTAACCACACTAACCTGATGGGCCCGTTGGCTTGGGTGGCCATTTGATTTTTTGGATTCTCTATGTTAGGAGAGAGAAAGCGTAAGGCATAACTGTTGGACAATGTAGCACTGAACAACTGGCCTGCTCAGAAGGCAGGTAGCTTACAGCATTCTTACACGTGTTTTCGGCATGGTGCCAGGTGCTTTAATTAGCGAGCCGCGCTAATTAAAAGCACCTGTGCATCATGTGCACATGTGTAGGAGCCCTTAGTTTTGTATTTTGCAGAGTTCCTTGGCTGAGAAAAAAATGCAGAGCCTTAAATTTAAGTCTGATAAAGACACAGCAAGGCTCCTTAGAGATCAGTCACTGCACATTGCATGCTGTCTTCCTTTCTCTCTTTTGTTGGCCTTCTTATTGTGATGCCCTAGGCCTGGCTTCCTTCCTTTCTCAAACTCATCTGTAAACACACCAGGCTCTTTTAGCTCAGATAAAGCGGTATTTCTGCACTGACCATGGCAGTGGTTCCCATGTGTTTTTTTTTTTTGGAAACCACGATACAACTTTATCATTACGCTTCTAGCTGTAGGGTGGTAAGACGCTTAAAAGCACATGGCACCCGCCCTCTCCCATTGGCCTCCACAAAAGGCAGAGTGGGAAACCTGGCCCCATGTGTGGATGCTGAAAATTTGGCCTTAAACCTGACATAGGCTTTCTGCACACTGGGCAGGACAGTGCCTTGTACATGCATGCTCTGTAACACATAAGTACATGGCTGCTGCTCAACAAATAATATATATCAGTAAGTAGCAGCTGGGTGAAATGATGGGAGGACGCAGCCCGACAACTTCTTTTTGAAAAGAAATGAGAGCTAGGTTATGATTGGTGTTCTGAGCAAGCCAGCCTAGCCCCTTCCCGGTGTTGAAAGGGAGACGGATGATATCCCTGTAATTTGGCAAGTCGACTCCCCTTTCCTAAATGATGGGTTTTCTACTAACGGTGCTAAAGAGCACAGAGTATTTAATGAAACACAGTCGGTGGTATTGAGAATGGCCAACAACTGGGTCGACTGTCTCTTCCCCCGAAACAGAAGTTCAGTGTTTGGCAATAATGAAGGTTGCCTTTCTGACATGACTGAATGTAAGTCTTGCAAAGGCTCCAGCTGTTTGTGCAGAAAGATGGTGTTTCATGCACAGAGAGAAACTTATTCAGGCCTTTGTAATTTCTACTGAGGTGCTATGAACTACTTGGGTAAGCATGTTCATTCTTCATTATTGATGTTCACTGTTTTCCAGGGACATGGGGAGAGCGGAGAAGTTGGGTGACAGTGTTGAGGGTGTGGGACTATCGCTCCACACGGATGAGTTCAGGCTCACACTAAAGACCATTTCCTGTTATCTCAACCACATCAGGTCATTCAGGTTAAGGAGACCAGCTATAAGCATTAAAGAGCCACAACTCCGCTGGCGTCTACTTACGTCACATCATTGACCGCAGAGGATTATGCTCATTTATACCGCTGGGGTATCCAGCCCAAGGCTCTTGACGCTTCCTGTGTTGTAGTTTTGGGCAAAGTAGCAAATAACTCGTGACTCAACAGTCAATCAAGGCACTTTTGATAATGAATCCTGTCTGTCATCTCACTGTGTGTGTGATGTGACAGGCACTTTGCAGCAGGAAAACTGCCTTCAGATACGTTTTTAAGAAAATCACCCTGCCTTTCAACTTAAAGGCTGACAGAGCAGTGGTTTCCATTTGCAGGAAATGGTTTATGGTTTGAGTTGCCTGCTAAAGTGGGGGTAAACTGGCCCAAGAATGACAGGTGTGTATCCAAGAGTTTCTCCCCTCTGGCAACACGCCTCTGCAACAGAAGGGTACCGCCTATTATTTCAGAGCCCTGTGGCCCAAGTCCTTGGATGTGAGAAGCACTGAGCACTACTCCGGAGAGGGTGGATAGAAACCTCAGCAATCAGGACTCGTGGTAGAGGAGATATATCTTTTATTAGACCAACTAGATTTTTGCAAAAAAAAATATTTTTGCAAAAATCTAGTTGGTCTAATAAAAGATATCTCCTGTACCACACGTCCTGATTGCTTTTGCCTCTAGACCAATATGGCTACAACCTGGATACCCCGATAGGAACACGGCTTTGGAGCAGGCCGTTGCATTTTGAGTTCCTCAGACAAACACAGTCTCTCTCTCCGCAGTACGAAAGATGTTTTTCTTCATATCGTTTAGAAGACACAGAAGTCAAGGGAGACATTAAGAGTTTGGTGTCATGATACCTATCCTGTAAGACCAGAAGTTCAGTTCCTTCTTACCTTTACTAAAATGTCTTTTGCGTTCTTGTCGAGCCAGCGAGGGTAGTATGGATTATCCATGCGGATGGACTGGAAAAGCTCCTCTTCATCTTGGCCGTGAAAAGGAGACTGACCAATCAACATCTCGTAAAGAAGGACGCCGAAGGACCACCAGTCAGCAGAATTGTTGTATTTCTGCCCGAGCAAAATCTGGTTTGGATGGAGATTGGGAAGAAGTGAGAAAGGCAGCGACTTGAATATTTGAACCTCAATGTAAGGATCAGTCCCACTGCACTGTTCTGCACTGCTTCAGGACAGCTGTAATGCTGGTTTTCCCACTAATTGATGGTTTTTCCGAAGCTATCTGTGGATGACACACAATCATCTTAATGGTTCTTGCACTACCCTTCTTCACAGCTACCAATGCCAGGAATGTGGTCAGGATGACTCTTAGTTGCAGCCATCCCAGGTTGCCCAAATAATCCTTTTGGGCTGTACACAACTAATTGTAAATCAGAGCCCTCTCAAGACAACCTTAACTAGTTATTGGCCAATAATGGGATCAAGAGCATAAAGGATACATAAAGCAACTTGGCCTTGCCCCTTATGCTCAACCCGCACCAAATCCAGCCTGGACATAGCTCAATATTTGGGTTCAGAAGCAGCTGTGCCATTGTGGGTAAATCTCTCTGCTCCTCAATTTCCTCACCTACAAAAAAAGATCCCTACTAACCTTTGAAATCTAGGCACAAAAACAGCTCAGTGAAAGTGCTGAGTCTTATTTTACTCTGAAGTTTACTTTCCTGAAACAGCAGAATACCACTACAGTGAAATTTATTGCAGAAGAGGTGTTCACATGGATAGCAGTTAAAGACGTGCCAAAGTTACCTTATAAACCCTGCTGTTTACTGTGTTAGAAGTAATAAAAATGGCTCTGAACTGCTGAGCTGAAACCATATCAGCCCTTAATTCTTTTGCAAAATTCACAGGAAGAAAGAAAAATCAACCCGGGATTGTGAAGTCTGCACTGCTTAAAGAAAACCCTAGTTTACTGCTTAGCATTTGGGGACATATTTAAGTCATCAGGGTTGCATGAATTTGGCAACCATAACAGTGGTCCTCCAGCTATACTCTGTGGACTTCCTGCAGGGAGTTCACAGACAGCATGTCAGATAATGCTGCTATCTCCATCCCTTCACCTGCTGATGCTGTAGGTTTGTTTTTCATCATAAATAAAAGTTGGAAGGCCAGTAGGAACCGCAGGAGGGAAGAAGGAAGGAACAAGTGTCACCGCCTGTGATGTGACTGCTGCAATTCCCATAGGGATTTTGTGCAATTGCAAGTGGGATCTTTACCGGGATCTTTAATCACACGAAAGCGGGAGAGGAAACCATTAGATTATAGGCCTGATGCTCCACGCTGGTTGAGGATTCCTCTCTGCTAAAAAATATCCCCAGTAGAGGGGAGTTTTCTGCAACATGAGCAATATAAAGGTGTCGGTACTGGACAGACTGGTCTCAAGTGAGACATGCTGGGAATTGTGAAAAAAACCGAGATTCCAGATCTTCAGCGCCGGCTGCTAGCATCTAACATCCCGAGAGATCAAAATCAAATTGGCTAAAAGGTTCAAGCTTAAAAATGAAAGGACGTGAACAGTGTCCATAAGCCTCTATTATTGTCTGCTGGGTTTTAGCAAGTTCATTTGTTGTTTTGATGTTGCTCTGATTACATTGATATACAACCGATGGGAAAGCTGCCTGTCCACTGAAAGTACAAGTCAGCCTGTAGCCTCTATCTGTCATAACCCCTCACTGAGTCACTCCATTTCAACCTGCTCCTTACTGCTTCCAAGGGTATTTTTGCTTCACAGCTGACAGTGTATCTAATAGCCTGTTTGCAATGATGATTCAGAGGCTTTCTGGTCCAAACAATACTTACGCAAACAGGACTCCATTTCCAAAGAAGAAGGAGGTAAAAAAAATACCACATGCTAAGTCATTTTAATGGTTTAGATGTGTTTGAAGCAGCAGGATGGAAGTGAAACTTTTTCTAAGCTCCACATATACTTCTACAAGTTGTTCTCTGGTGTAGTGGAAGCCCTCTAATGGCTTGGCTTAGAGGGCTAATGGTTGGAAGCCAATTAATTGAGGGTTAATGGGTTGGAAGCATTTCCCAACCCGTGGGTTGCAAGAATATATGGAAGGGTTGCGAACAAACTTTAAAAATGGATTTTCCTTTTAAACATGGGAAACTGTGGGTTTCTCTTGTAGGGTGGCAGAGCTCCAGTCTGCAAGGGCCTGCTTGGGGCTCCCCCTGCCCCACACACTGGAGGGGTTGAGGCCTGGGGGGCAGCGGATCGGGAGTGAGGGACACTGGGTCGGGACTGGCCATCGATGTTTACAAATGGGTCCTGGAACGAAAAAAGGTTGAGAATTGCTGCTCCAAGTTGCACGGTACAACAGGGATTTCACTCAACTATAAATAGTGCATTCATTGAGCTTTTCATTGCTGGAAACTGCATGGACTCAGGGATGTAGCTGAGAATGAAATGATCCTTTCCTTGAGATCAGTCTGAGCATTAAAAATAAAGCCCCATCCCCACCAACTTTGGCTAGAACAACAATTGTTGTAAGTCAATCAGAAGGTTAAACAGGGCTGAAGTTACACGTTACACATAGACCACATTCGATTTGTGGAACGTTAAGTGGTGGTAAAGTTAGAGCATGCTGTGAGCAATCGTATGTTAAGGGTTAATACTGCTTCTAGGCTATACCGCTCGAACTGGCGCTAGGGCTAGAGACAGAAATTACACATAAACTGATATAAGTGATCTGAAACTGGTTCAAAGCTGTAACATGACAGAAGTTCAGTGCACATAAACCGCTTTCGGAATGGCCAAAACTGGTTTAAAATAAACCTGGATGGGTGTAGTATCAGACTTAACTGATTTACATTAAATTGCTCTATTGAACTTCTGTCCCAGATCTAGAGGGCTGGGGAACAGGGGAATTGGGTAGGAGCCAGGATATTTGGGCTCTATCCCTGCTCTAGGTGGTGGGGGTAGTGGTGGAGGGGTCTGGCAGCAATGTATCTTGGGATGTGGGAGGACTGTAAATTGCTCATTTTATCTCCATGGAGCAGGTTGAAGTTACTCTAACACAAGCTAGGGAGCAAAGCCCAGAGTTAACCCTTGCTCAAAGTGGCATAACTTTTAGATGTGCACAGGGCTCTTAGGATGAGTTAATGAGCTTTAACGTGCAGATGCTCATGCTTTAAGTGCTATTAGGATGGTCTAAATCAGGGATGGGCAAAATATGGCCCATGAGTCAGATCTGGCCTGCAGGGCCTCTCCGTGAGCACTCTGTAAGCCCTGGCCCTCACTACTCCTCTGCAAACCAATATCTCCATGCAGAAAGTGCAGCTCTGGTTGCTACCACCCCCAACCGCCAGGCCTGGCCTGACCCACCCCAGCCCCAAGCTAGAGGTACCGGAGATGAGAAGCCTCTACCTGGCACAGTTTGCGCCTGGTCCCCTGAGGCTGTTCCCAGCCTCCAAGCCTGTGAGAGTGGGAAATCGGGTATGGCCTCACCAGGTTGGGAGCCAGGGACTCCCGCTGGGGGAAATGGGGCCAGGAACATGGGAAGCCCCATACTGAGGGGTTGAGAAGGGCTGGCCCCACACGCTGCAGGAGCTGTACGCTATGGGGTCCGGTAGGGCTGGCTCTGCATGCTGCTACCACATGTGGCTGGGGATTGGGGTGGGAGCATGGGAGCTGGAGCTATGGGGCTGGATGGGGCTGGCCCCACTCACTGCTGCCACATGTGGCCGGGGACCTGGGGGGGAGCGCTATTGGGACAGGTGGGGCTGGCTCTACATGCTACCGCTATGTGCAGCCAAGGACTGGGGCAGGAGCTGTGTGTTATGGCACTGGGTGGGGCTGGCCCTGCATGCTGCCACCACCTGTGGCCAGGGACTGTGGTGGGAATACAGGGAGCTGTGCGCTATGGGGCCACATACAGGTGCAGGGACTCGTATACTTTGGGGACTCCAAGGGCCCCCCCACCACACCCCCCTCATATACCCCACTCACCACCATACCCCCAAACACACCCACACCCTCCCACAGCCCCCACACATACTCCACCTCCCCATCCCCCACCATACCAACACACACCCTTACACTCTCCCACACACCCTCAGCCCACCACATTCCCCACACCCATATCCCTCCATACTCACCCTTCCTCACATGACCCATCCACCATACCAGTACCCTACACCCCACCATGCTCATTCCCCAAACACCTCCCCCACATACACCCTCTCACCCTCCCCCCCAATATACAAGAGTAAGGCTGTATTTTGAGCAATTATGCAATCACCTCTAGATACACTACGCAAACACACACAAATCAAGACAAAAACCTTTTTTTTACAAAAAATTAAAATGTTATAGCAGATGTTTTTTTTTTGTTTTTTTTTTTAAGTATATGATTTGTTGTTTTTTTGGTTTCAAGATGGCAATCCCTGACTCCTTCCAAAAGGAGCACTTCCAGAGCAAGGAGAGGAACTTTTAGTGGCAAATATCAGGGGTTAATGGGAGGGACTTCTGGTCCCAAGATGGTGACCAGGGGGACGGGGCACCTGTCTAGGGGTGGGGCTACCCTTGTGGCCCTCGATAGCTCAAGAAAACTCATTAAGCAGCCCTTCAGGTTCAATAATTGCTCACCCATGGTCTAAGTGTTATGTGTAACTTCACCCTTAGAATGGCCATGAATGGGAACACTCATTAAGGTGGCAAAGTCGAGCCTGAGGACTCACTGGCATTTCTCAGATGGATTGTAATGGCTCCATCCTGCAGACCTTAAGGCATATTTATTATTGTGGTCAATGAAATGGGAGAACATAAGACTCAAAGACCAAGTTTGATATCTGGATCTGACACATCTCTGGGAATTTTGCCTGAGTCAGACTGCTGAGCTGGACTAGGTTCAACATGTACTGGTCAAGCCGGTAGGCGAAATCCCTAAGAGGAACATTGGGGGTGATCCAGAACTCCTCTGGGGCTTCTGTGCCAACTGTATCATTGCTGTCAGGGGCCAACATGCTTTTCTAGAGGAGCCTGGCCAGGCCAGCTGTCTGCCATGTTAATACTGGCTTCTGTTGCCAGCTTTGGCCTTTGTCAAAGGGCCAAGGCCAAGCTGCAGAAGTGTGGCTAACCAGAAGGCCCCCAAGCCTGTTTCTGAGTGACCATAGCATGAACCTTTGCAGATGTGATTACTAGCTTGGTCAGCAAAGTAAAGGGAGCCATTCACATGTCTAAGTAATTCAGTAATGAGATACAATTAAACAAATTAAATAATGAAAGGAGACTTTCTAAGGGAAGCACCTTCATTAAGTCATCCAAATACACTATAGTATAGTTTTATCTTAAAATATTAGTGACAATGATTGAGGTAACCAAATGTATTGGATGCTATTTTGCTATAATGGATATGTTTTTGTTAAGATGCTTAATTTGTCAAAAATTAAACTGCCTTGCAGAGAAAACCATGAACTAAGGTAAAGAAGGAACAGGACGGTGTTGAACAGCATTCTACAACGGGGAAGGAAAGGATATAAGAAACCCTCCTTTTTACTTTCCTATGGATATAAATCCCAATGAACCGACACCTTCCAAGTCCACAAGAGATCTGGTTCAGTCCAGTTCCGAAAGTTTCAATGAAACAAAAATTTAAATAAAACTAATCAGAAATAATTTATTAGACTATTAGATCCAGCCATCTATAAATATGGGATATATAGACTGGAGGGAAATGTAGAGAATTCCACAAATTCAAGACCTGCTGCCAATTTGTGCTGCCCTCCACCCACTTCTTGAGTCTCCTCAGCCAGTACAGCTGACTTCCTGCCATTTGGGCAGGGGACTGGACCGGATGATCTCCCAAGGTCCCTTCCAGCCCTAATGTTTATGAAATCTATGACATCTTTTATCAGCAGCCCCCGCGTATAAGGGTAATTATAGTTAAGGGTAACTATAATCTATACACCCTTATATAGTTAAGGGTAACCTATATAAGTATACCCTTGTATAGTTAACGGTAACTATAATCTGGATAATACTTCCCACCTTTGCTTTTCAGAGCAGAGGCTGGTTATTATCTGATCCTTTCCACTAGTTACTTCCTTTGCAGTCATAGACATTAATGGCTGACACAGAAGGCAGCTACACAAACTGCTGCTAACGTAGTTGCTAGCGGCTGAAGCAATGTGATCTAAAATTGCAGTCTGCTGGATGGGCGGTCAGGAGATGTGGCTTCTAGTCCTGACTCTACCATGTGATCTGGGGTGAGCCACCTCCTCTCTGTACGCCTGTATAGCTCTTCTTCCTCTGAATTTGACTTGACTGCTTTGACTGTAAGGCCTTTGGGACGCAGAGCATAATGCATGCAAAACAGCAACATTGGGCCTGGCGTTTAGCTAGGCTACAGCAGGGTCAATTATTTTAGCAAATTATAAATGAAATGGAAAAATGCGGTTTTGATGGGAATGAAGCCATTTGTGAAGTGGGGTCAAGTTCAGCCATTAATTTCAACCCCCCAAATTTAAAAAAATCAATAAAAAAAGCAGGATGGTCAGGAAGTTTAACACTAAGGTCTTTGAAACGACATGCTCAAGCTTTTCCTTTTGAAATAACATTTCAGTTTCATTCCATTTTAAACGACGGTAAAAAGGATCATTATCACCTTAAATTGAAAAAATAATGTTTTGTGCCACCTTAGTATGCATTTTCTGCTTTTTTGCTTTACTGAAACAAACAAACAGAAGACATTTATTTCAGGTTGGTCAAAAATGAAACTGTTTTGGGGGTTTTGGGGGGGTTTTTTTTGGTTTGGCCACAGAACCAAAACCAACCATTATTTGAACAGTTGTCCTCTAGATGCTATTACAACACACATAATAACAGCAGGGAGAAGCAGCTGCACTGAAAGGCAGGAAGAAAGTCGCCTGCTACTGCACATGGTTTGAGAAATGATCCATAAACTGTAACCGTACTTTCAATTTGTAAGTAAAATGTTTTTATATGCATGGGTTGAATTTCTAGAATAAATGATGGGGCAGAGATAAAACCTCAATGCTATTTTAAACTCTCCCTCTTGCATTAAGTAAAGTCACAGATAATGGATTATCTCTTGGAAGCTGGAGCTCAGTTTTAGTTATCAGAAAAAAAGATTTTTTATTTTTTTTTAGAAAGAAAAGAAAATTGAAGCTGAATAAAAGACACTTGGGGCACAATTGTGATCTCTCTTACACCAGCTTTCATACTGAGTATTTCCAATGACTTCAAAAGGCCTCTTCCTCCATTATACAGGTGTAAATGAGATAGGGATTCGGCCAGTGGAGTGCAGTGAAAGATCAATGAAATACAGTCTGGGGGAGAAACAAAGGCTTTGAAGCCATCGGTAAGGACCGATATCCATCACAAAAACACCCAGATCAGGAAATTGAATCTTGAAATGCAAACAAATGGATTTCAGAGCGGTGTCAGACATGATGCATCGAGGTTCTCTTGCGTTCTCTTCCAAGCTGAGAAATGCTTTTTCTGGCCCTGGTTTGCTGCCAAATTAGTCAAACTCCCTCCACAGTAAGAACTGTCTTTCTTTGGGTGTCTTGGTGTGTTAAAGCAGTTTGCTCCTTTCTCGAGAGAACCCTTGTCAGAAATAGCTATACTTAATTGAAAATGAAAATGTGAACGCTATACATTACAGTGCAAGTGAATGGAACGGATGTCAGCTCTTCGGTGGGGGGGGCTTGGACACTGCCCACGCTGGCTGCTCGGGGAGCTCCTGTACGCCCGACCCGAACCCACCCCAGCCAAGCATAGGGTTGGAAGAGACCTCGAGTCACATCTAGTCCAACCCCCTGCTCAAAGCAGGACCAGCCCCAACTACATCCTCCCAGCCAAGGTTTTGTCGAGCCAGGTCTTAAAAACCTCCAAGGATGGAGAGTCCACAACTTCTCTGGGTGGCCTGTTGCAGTGCTTTACTGCCTTCCTAGTTGGAAAATTGTTCCTAATATCCCCTTCTCCAGGTAAGTCTGTGGGGGAAGCACAGTGGCGGAAGCCCCGCCATGTTCCCACCACCCAGCCTGGCTTGGGCCTCATTCACCATTGCCCCTGCTCCCTCCTTCACAGCGGGGGCCTCGATCTGCCCCTCCCTCCCCCCCAGCTCCTTCCCATTCACAGAATGGATTGGTACTTGCCTGCCGTGCTGGGCAGCCAGTGATGTACACTTCGAGCTGGGATCCTGGCTGCATGCATGCCTCTCCCCACCTTTGCTGCAGCCACCTGGAGCCCATGGCTGCGCTGCCTTGCAGCCCTACCCTCTGCCCTGCATTTGTGGGGGCTGAGCCCCGTTAGGCCCTGCCTTCCACCCCCTATGCTAATACCTAACCTAAACTTCCCTTGCTGCAGCTTAGGACCATTGCTCCTTGTTCTGTCATCTGCCACCACTGAGAGCAGTCTTGTTCTATTTTCTTTTGAACCCCCCTTCAGGTACTTGAAGGTTGCTATTAAATCCCCATCAGTCTTCTCTTCTCCAGACTAAATCAGCCCAGTTCCCTCAGCCTCTCCTCACAAGTCATGTCCCCCAGCTCCTGAACCATGTTCATTGTCCTCCGCTGGATTCTCTCCAGTTTGCCCACATTCTTTCTGTAGTGGGGGACCCAAAACTAGATACTACTCCAGATGTGTCCTCATCAGTGCTGAATAGAAGGGAATAATCACTTCCCTTGATCTGCTGGCAACGCTCTCCCCAATGCAGCCCAGTATGCCATTAGCCTTCATGGCAACAAGGGCACACTGCTGGCTCATATTCAGCTTATTGTCATCTGTCACCCCCAGGTCCTTTTCTGCAGAGCTGCTGCCCAGTGAGTCAGCCCCCAGCCCGTATCAGTGCATGGCATTGTTTTGTCCTAAGTGCAGGACTTTGCACTTGTCCTTGTTGACCCTCATGAGATTTCTTTTGGCTCAGTTCTCCAATTTGTTGAGGTCACTCCGATTCCTAGCCCTACCCTCCAGTGTATCTACCCCCCGCCAGCTTGGTGTCACCTGCAAACTTGCTGAAGGTACACTCAGTGCCATCTTCCAGGTTGCTGATGAAGACATTGAACAAAACCGGCCCCAGGACCAAGCCCTGGGGCACTCCGCATGATACCGGCTACCACCTAGACATCGCGTTGTTGATTACTACCCTCTGAGCCCAACACTCCAGCCAGTTTTCTATCCACCTTACAGTCTATTCATCCAGCCCGTACTTCCTTAGCTAGCCTGCAAGAATGTTGTGGGAGCCTGTATCAAAAGCCTTGCTAACTGGCTAACTAAAAGCAGTGCATTGCTGCATGGCCCAGGCTGCTGCAGGTGGATAGACCCCAGAGTCTTTCCACCACAGCTCCCCTGGCTGGGCTGATGCGCAATGCAGGGCCGGCTGCAGGGACCAAAACCCCCTCTCTTCCTTCCCCACCTCCCTGGCAAGGCTGCGCACCAGGCTGGAATCACAGGCTGACTAGGGCCAGTGACAGTCGAGGGGGCGGCTCTGGCCTGGTACTTGGGCAGACCAAACAAGCTCTGCCTGAGGCTACAGCATGTGCAATGTCACCTAGGATGGCAGCAATCACCCTCAAAGTTACCCTTTGATGGGATCTGGCACACACGTTCAATACAGCGCTCTACAGAAAGCGCTTTAGGTTAGTAGCCATCCATCCAGGGTTAATCCAGAGCATGATCCACCATTTTTTAAAAGCTGTGAATGTCTTTGCAGTTATAGCTTTAGAGCCCTTACTGCCAGCTTAATGTGCAATATGTGTAATGTCTGTACCTGGCTAGGCTCTCCATCTTGGGTGGGCTTATGAGACCCTACCTGGCACTCCTCTAATGGCATCCGTTTTACGTTTGTGGGGAGCCTCTGGTGCATTCAGAGCAGAAGTAAATGCACAGGGCTTGTTTTCACGGTCCTGGTATGGCCCGCGTGGGTAGAGACATGCCTGCATGGGCCAGATTTTGCTCTGTCTTGAGCTGATGCAAACCGAAGAAGGGCAGGAATAAAAGGAAGCATACTTGACTGAACTGAGCTTGCGGCCACCTTGGTGTCTCTGGGCAGAAATGAGAGCAGCTTTAGGCTAATGAATCTTCAGCTCTGTGGGCAACAAGGAACAGGCGAAGTGCAGCGAGCTCTAGCTACTCCCATCTCTGCCCTGTTGTGTTCCCTGCATGGCCCAAAGTGCCTCTGCATTTGGGGGACCTGGCTCTACTCTCTCAATGGGAGCTGAAGACTAGTTTGGGCCCACTGCTGCCAGTTATTTATACTAAAGTACGTGAAAGTACAGCTGCTATTCATGTATGTTTGGACTGACTGGCCGGAGATGTATTTAGCACCCAGGTATCTAATGACTGGATGTAAGCCCCACTTCACTAAGCACTTACAAAAGTTGTAGCCCATTCTGAGTCTAAAAATACTTTCCAGCACACTTTTGATGATAAGTGCATGCTTCTCTTATTGAAGACAGCGTTGTGCTGGATGGATTCTGCCAAATATCTCAAGTCTTCTGAGTTTTGTGACGCTCCCAGACATGGTGTCATTTCAGTCCCCTGATTTGGTGGCCTTTATAAACTGCTCTTGCTTCTGCTTGAAACGAGTTTCATCTAATCACAGCATAAATTGCATTTGTCACTTAACCCCCTGCTGAGCGCAAGCGGTGCCTTCTACAAACATGATTAACACTGCAGCTATACTAATGACCAAATACAGGCAACCACAGGGCATGAACAAACCAAACCAAGATCTAATTTCTAACCCGAGCAGCTGTTTGTAAACAGGAGTTTGTATTTTTCACACCACTCATCAATCGATCAATAATGGTTTTATCGCCTTAAAAACGATGCAAACGTTGGATCAAATGACACTCGCAGCAACCTCGGGGAGGTCAGGAGGCTGAAGTCACACTTACCTCGGGTGCAATATAATCAGGGGTTCCACAAAAAGTGCTCGTCTTGGAGTCTCCAAACATGTTCTCTTTACACATCCCGAAGTCAGCAATTTTGATGTGTCCTTCCTTGTCCAAGAGAACATTATCCAGCTTCAGGTCTCTGCAAAATCAGAACCAAGTCAAGCTCTCCTTTGTAAGTGTTCTCCAGCTGCATAAACTAACACATAACAGTGTACTTCTCTGTGCATCTGCCTTCATAACGTTTCCAGGGA
>NW_005841853.1:3735433-3753285 GCF_000455745.1 Alligator sinensis | reverse complement strand
AGCCGATGGAGAGAGCCAGGACCTCTTGAATATTAATCTGTATTCTGATTGCAGCAATGACCCTGGCCAGCTCAGTCAATTATATAGTCTACTCCCATTTCCTTGTGTACCATATGGGGTAATCAGAATTATGACACCTGCCACATGCTATGAAGTTAACTGGGATTAACTGCTTTGCTGCTCACAGGAAGTTCCAGGAAGCGAACTACTTCAAAGAAGCACAATCCCTCCCCCCGGTTCTTTGCTACACCAAAGACGCATTCTCCTGATATATCTATTTAAGGTGTGTAGGATACTGCCTTACACATGCCCAGGTCTCATCCCTTCCCTGGCTCTCTCCCCGTTCCACTGGGCTATCCTGAACATCAGGGGAGTGTAGGAAGACATGTCTTTTGCTCTTAGAGAAGCACAATAGCTGCAATATTCTGGCTGCCCTGGACCACTCGGTGCTGGTAGGATGAAGGCTGACATCCACACTACATAGTAATATGGGCGTCTCTGCCCCAACGCTGGCATTGGGATACAGTTGTGATTGGGACAAAAAGTGCCAGAGACACTTGCATACAACCCGTTCTCCCCCAACTCCTTTCCAATATTTAATTCCCGAGTTAGCCTCAATGTATAACTCCAGATGCCAAAAGTGCCATCGCCCTAGACCAGGGGCAGGCAATTATTTTGGGCAGAGGGCCGCTTCCTGAGTTTTGGCAAGCCATCAAGGGCCACATGACAGGCAGCCCAGGGCAGATTAATATTAATTTTCTAATTTTTTAGGGGCCCTGCGGGCTGGATAGAATGGCTTGGCAGGCCACATCTGGCCTGCGGGCTGCATTTTGCCCACCCCTGCCCTAGACACTGTAAATCTATAAGAAGGAAACACAGGCCCATTTTGCAAAGGCTGGGAGCATTCCTGATTACGAACATCCCTTCAGGCTGCATTAGCTTTACATATTTACATACTACTGCAAAGATCTCGTCAGGGGTTTCGGGCTCTAAAGGCTGCTGTGGGAAGAAGCCACCCCGGAGAGAGAGACGTATATACAGGGAAATAAAAAAGCAAGCAAACCAAGGAATCATGCACATCAGCACAAAACGGAGGTCCCCCCCATGGGAATAATTGCTGAATGGGGAGAGAAAGAGAGAGGATGATGGCCTGTTTAAAAGACAGTGACCATGACCATAAGCATGGCTCACCCACCCGCTTCTGCATGCTGCTTCGGTCCTGGAAATACACTGGAAATACATGGGGGAAGCTGCTCCAGGCTTGTCCCCACGGGTTTGTCTCAAGCACTTTGGAGACTGAGATCTCAAGAATGACCACAGAGGGCCACTCTTTGCTGGCATATTTTCAGGTCTTGAGTGTTCATGTGGGCAGCATGTGAAAAGGGCATGTTCCAGTTTGCATACGTGTGTTAGCTTCTACCTCTGATCGAAAGCACAGTTACCTCCTGTAAAAAAGCACTGGGTTTTGCACCTCCATGCTCAAACCAGCCCTTGAGCAGGTCTGCTGGACACACCCAATGGGCCTATATTTTCAAAACTGACCACTGATTTTTGCCTAGGGTTATGAGGCATCTTAACGGGAGTCTGATTTTCAAAGGAGAGCTCCCAAGGCTTCTCAAGGCTTCTTGCATTGAATGCCTAAAATTTAGGAGAACCCCCCCCAATCATTTTAGGTAATTTTTACAACTCTTGGCAACTTTGTCTACTTGTGTAGTCAAATGTGAGCCTCTCTGCACCTGCTGGTAAAGGATGGGAATTTTTCAAGAAGGCATAATGGAAGCAAGTGTTCAAATCCCACTGAATTTAGGTGTTTAACTCCCTTAAACTACACAGAAAATCCCAGTCAAAGCACCTGAGCTGGACCCATGCTATTCCAAAGAATAAAGTGTTGCCACAGGATAGTGGTCTCTTGATGCTAGATTATTGCTGTGATAAAAGATTGATCAAAAAAAAATATAGTGGCAACAGAGCCATTTACTTTCCAAGTGGCAGACAGTCATGGTATCACAACCCCCGAACTCCTGTGACTTACTTCTGCTGCATAAAAAAGATTCATCTCATAGTTCTGGCACTGGGGGATTTTGTATCTGACAGATCAAAGAGAAGAAGAATATCATTTGCCCTCAACTCCATTGTTGAAGAGCCAACATTTTATTGGCTCCCTGGAAAGACTTTATACATGGTTTAGCCAATCAGAATCAAGTTATGTATTAAAAATGAGGTTTTCAAAAGTAGGTGTGTAGTTGTATGATTCATACTTCAGGCCTTAAATATGTAGCATGATTTTCACAGATATTTTATTTTCCACTGGCTTCAGCAAACCCTTTCTTGAGTTGCTGATCACTTATTAACTCCTGAAGTCGTTAAGAGTTGTACGTTCTCACCAGCTCGCTGAGCAGGACGATAAGACTTGTGAGTAGTGCATAAAAATGTTGCATATTTAGTGCATAAAAATTACGAGATGACAGAAAAAAAACTGTCCACTGGAGCTATCTGCCTAATCACCAAAATATTTTGATTTCTCATGGCACTGTCATTTGGCTGCTTCTTGTTACCATTCCTTGCTTTGGTATCTCAAAACGCACCACGGTCGTGGGCTCTCAAGGTGCACCGCTTCCCTTCTCTATGAAAGGAGGGCATCCTGGGAAAGCAATTGTGAACGGGGAGCTGAAGTGATTGAGGAGAATGGCTGCAAAAAGCATCTGAACTACACCCCACATGAGACCCCGAGTTACCATTTCCAGATCAAAATATTTTGGTTATGGTCATAATTTTAGGGGGTTCAGATTTTTACCCAACATTTTAAAATTCCACAAGGGGAAAAAAAAATAAAAATCAAATTCCCCCTCATCCACTGTTTGGAGAAGTTTGGTTAATGTCTTTAGATAATACCCAATTGCTTTGTGCACTTTTCACAATTTTACCCATCAGGAACAATCATTAGAGCCAAAAATCCGGATGCCAGAGAGCACCAGACACCAGAGAGCACCTGCCTTCTTTAATGCTATTGAGATTGATTTTGTGTTTATATAATCACCTTCATTAGTCGGTAAAGATTAAAACCTGCTCTCCCGGGAGTACTAATAGCGAATAACAAGAGTTATGAGTCAAAGCTTGGGTTGTAATGGGAGACTTGATTATAAACAAGCCATTCACTCCTAGTTTTCTTTCCAATGTACACGCTGCATGAGTAATACTAAAATAATCTCATTTTGGTTGCAGGCAATACAGTTACGTGTTGTTCCAGAGAACTCCCTAATTTGCTTTCGACGAGCTGCCTGCTTCCCGATTGTACAAAAGGCAATAAAGTACTAGCTAGGCTGCATTGTGATGCTGAGGGAGAGGTGGTTTTGTAAAGATCCAGGGATTCACATCAGTTCACTCTGCAAGCCAGCTGCCAGCAGCAATCAGAACATGAGACATGGGTCTGGGGTGTCAGGAGCCCCTCTCATCCCTGGTCTTGTCTGAGCCCTTTTATTTAGGAGTGACATGTGAAGAATGATTGTGTTCAGACCCAGCACTGTCATAAAGTGTCACTGCTATGCTCTGTACCTGTGTAAAGTGTGCACAGTGTGGAGGCAAATCAGAATGGCAACACTTAAGGTCCACCTGGATAAATGCATGCAACTTCACAAGATGTCAGGCAATAAGAAATCAAGTGCCGCGTATTTACTGATTGCTACCTGTAGGTTAATAGATATTAACAAAACCCACGTTGGGTCTCATTCTCTAGCACTGTATTATACTGCTTTAGCCATATAAAGAAGCCTTAAAACTAGTGAAAATTGGGACCCATTAAGGCTTTGGGTAAACAGGTTGGGCCTAAAGTTTGTTTCACAGCGCAGGCTTTTGCATTATTCTCAAAAAGTAAAGTGGCCCAAAGTAGCCCAATTGGTCTGAAATCAAGGGTTCACTGCATAACAGGCTCAGAGTCTTAAGAGTAAAGCTGAATGAAACCTCCAGAGGCCATCTAGGCCAACTCAAAGCAGAATCATCCCCATCCAGACTATCCCATACAACAGCTTGCCTCATTCAGTATTAGGTTGTATCACATACCCCACCAACATAGATCCCAGGCTGTGACCTCCCTCGGTGTTTACATCCCAGTATTCCCTTACAACATGCCATATTTTGGAAATTAAGAGCAATGGGATCAAAGCAAAGTTCAGAGTAACATCACAAAAAATTCAGACTAATGATGAAATTGCTCACTCATTATTGGCTTTTGGAAAGTCATGGGGAAAATCCCCAGCTATAACCTCAAAATATTTACACACATCATGAACTCTTTTGGTTTGGCATCCTAGGCTATTCTCATGGTGGTGTTTCCACCAATAACATTGGAGACTATAAGGTTAGTACCATGGTGTGCATTTACATGTTATGTTTACTGGAAAGCTGCCTGATTAGCTCTGCAGTATAGTCTCAGTGTCTACATGTGTGACCCTATTAGGCTGCAGGAAAAGAATCAACTCCACTGTAGGTTAGTACTTGTAAATACCCAGGTCAACATGCTTTGGTCCTGAGTGCATGTGAAACCGCAAAGCCTAGGAGCAATAAATGTGCCGGAGTTTATTAACTTGCATTGCTTTCAAGTTTAGATGTACCCATTGGGGAGGAGATACTTATCCTACAGATACAGAAGACATAACAGTTAGCCGGGCTTCAAAATCTTTGCCTTAGCTAAGGACGGTTGAATAGCTGATGCTGGACTAAATGACCCTTGAGACCTCTTCCAACCCTAAGACTTGGATGATACTTTTTGGTATCTCTGGTTTACTGCACACTATAAATATCATAACATCCAAGGCTTGAAATAAACTCTGGTGTGTCTACACATGCATATTTAATGCACATTAGCCTGATTTAAGGCACATTAAGGATGTGGGTCTACACGTGTGCGCCCTTAATGCGCCTTAAAAATGGCGATTTAAGATTATTCAAGCCTAAATTTGATACCTGCATAAAGCAGGTATCTAATTTACGCGCGACTAGCTAGATCGCTTTAGTGAATGTGTTGTTGCGCTAATGCGCATTTATCATGGTATGTGTCCATTGACTTGGGACTAAGTTTAGTCCAAGTCGATCTGCGCGCACACAATGCACATTAGTGCATATATGTGTAGACACATATCAAAGGACCCCTATACACGTGCAGGGAGCCAGCTCTGATGCACTGGAAATCCAGCGCATTGGAGCAGACTCAATTAACTGAGTCTGCTGGAGTGCAGGAAATAACTTGCTCTGGCAGACTCTAGCATCACATATTTCAGCATCCCTGTGCTGAAAAATGGTGGTGGGGCACTTTGAACTACAGCTCATTCAATGAACTTTAGTTCAAAGCGCCGTACTGCCATTTTTCAGTGTGGGGGATGCTGATACACATGAAGTTTGGGTGATTTTAATTAGCATAGCCCCACGCCTCCTGCAGCATGTGTAAAAATGCCCTAAATCACCTTAATGCATGTTGTTTAGGCACGTGAAAGCATATGTAGACACTAGGGCTGTGCAAAGCTTCGGGTGGTGATTCGATTTGGAAGGGATTCGACTCCATTCGGTGGACAAATCTCTGAATCCAAATTGAATCAGGAGACCAATTAAAAGGTCCAAATTGACTAGAAGCTCTCTAAATCTTCAGAAAAGATTCAGAGAGATTAAATTATTCAGATAGTCCCTGGTGGCTGCAGCTGGACTCGGAGCCGGTAAGTAGGGGACGGGGGAGAATGGACTGGGGGTGGGGGGGAAAGGGGTGGGCTGCGGAGGGATGGACCTGGCTGACTCGGAGATTCAGTCGAATCGATTTGGGACAGTGATTCGAATCACTGCACCATGAATCAGCCAAATCCGAATCCGAAGTGAATACTAGCCGCTTCGCACAGGCCTAGCAGGCGCGCTCGCTGGGTTTTGTCATTAATGTGAGTAAGACTGGGCTGTAAGTCAAAGCTTGGGGAATAGCACAAGTGTGGCAAAGGTGGCCTTGCAGGTTCGAAAGTGGATATCTACAACCAAGCTCCTTTTTAGCATGTTCCAGGGGTGCTGTCAGCCAGCGCACAGTATCTGTACAGCAGTACTGGGTGGAGCAACGTGGATGAAGGTTTTGAGTGGGGTTTGGACTAGATGATGTTTGAGGTCCCTTCCAATTCTAGGACATCTTCTTTTCCCTGTGATCTTGCTAACATAAAATATGTGGACAGGATGAAAACCCAATCTGGATATAAATCTAACTACTGAGTGCAGTCAACACTGTAATGAAAAATATTGATTGGAGTATTTGATTCCAAAGTGTAAAACTACCTGTATATTATTCCCTTGGAATGAAGAAACTGTAGGCCACATATGATTTCAGCAGCATAGAACCTGCAAAATAAAAGCACACGGGTCAGAGCGGAGGTATCCCAACAGTAAGTCTTTGTCTTGTGCCAGCTCCACAGGTACTGTAAACTAACTTCAGGCCCATCAAGTCAAAGAAGCATAGGCAGTATTTTCAAAGCCAACTATGGGTAAGTCTGCAGAGCACAGTGCACGCCTGCACAGGGATTCCCTGAGCTAGGTGTAAATAGGGTAGCTTATATATCAGTGTACCAGGTGCAAGGTAGTGACATGGAGAGATCCCTGACCTGGGCCTGCATGTGCTAGTTCTGAAACTGAAAGCAGAGCTTATCAACCTGGGTGTAGTGCGGTGGTAATGCTGCTATTTTGCTCCTGGTTTTGGAGCTCACATGCATAGAGCTAGCTTGGGACTCCCTGCATGGCACTGTACTCATAGGTCCTTACCTGGCACCTTAAGAAGACCATTCTCAAAATTTTTTAGACCTTGTTCCAACACATTTTTGTATTTAGATTAAAAAATCCTCCCGGTCCAAAGCACCGACACACAAATGCACCACTGCAAAATGGAGCTTCTTTGCCGAGGGGTGAATTCAACCAGAGGACCCTGTCTCCAGAGGGATACACAGCATCCTTTCACCAGATCGCCAACATGCTGCTCTTGAGTCTCAGTTCTCAATGTTCACATTTTTTTTTTTAACTCCAACAAATTAAACATTTGTTTAATTCCTTTTACTTAAATAAAAATGAATTCCTAAGGCCAATTCAATATTGACTTTTAAAATAGCTCTTGTTGGCACAGGGACTTAGAGAAACTTTCCTTTATTCTAATTCCCCCATTGATTCTAATCGCAGCTAAATGCATTTCTAATTCTCACTAGGTATATTTACTTTTTATTTAAATTTGCCTTTCTCGCATTTGCTAGGATCAGATTTGCCTTTGTTTTGGGGGCTCAGTGAGGAAAATGAGATGCCTATGGCTTTCTTCAAACAATATTATTGCCCTGTGCGTGTCCTCCCAGGGTCTTAGTGTAAAGGAGCTTGGCTATCATGTACACAAGCATGTTAGAGCTAGAGCACTTTAACTGGAGTATGGCTGAGTCTCCTCCAAAGAGACTTCTTTTGCAGCCTGGTATCTAAGGATCTGTCTCCAAGGATATGTCCACATGGCACAATGTAGCACAGGATAGCGATACCAGGGCTACCTTGGGTATCGTCACCTTGCCTTGGCCTATCTACCTCTCTCGGGACAGCAAATTAGCCTTGGTAATAAAACCCTTTGGTTTTATATAGCATTCTACATCCGTAACGCTCACAGAGCTAAATCCTTTTTTAATTTACACGTGTAGCTATGTA
Organism: Alligator sinensis; assembly: GCF_000455745.1. Taxonomy (NCBI): domain Eukaryota; kingdom Metazoa; phylum Chordata; order Crocodylia; family Alligatoridae; genus Alligator; species Alligator sinensis. Next base: position 3,745,602 of record NW_005841853.1, on the reverse strand, counting down.
GTCATGTCACTGCAGGTTACACCATACAATTTCATGGCATTTACTGAGCAGAAAGAATGATTTTCCCATGCCTTTTTTGGTTGAGAATATGCAAACCATTAATGTGGTAAGCATGCATGTCATTTAGACTGGCTGCTTGTTTCCTTTGTTATCCCAGCAAACTCATGATATTCAAGAATCAAGTTTGGGATACCAGTTTTTCCCGTGGTGAAATGGAATTGCCTTGTGCATGTGCCTGTCTGAAATAAAAACCTTCCCACCCTACAGCCTAATGGCAGGAGACCCTCGTTTTAGGTCCTTGGTTTCATATTCACTGGATAAAATGCAAGGAGAGCAGTAGGAACGTTTCTGTCCCATTGGGCTCTTTCCTTCCAGGGCAGCAGCCACATCACTGAGCCACAAGACCTTGTATTTTATTCTCTTCCTCTTGGCCCCACATTTCTTGAATGCCCAGTGAGCCAGCTTCTGGAGGAGAGCTAGAGCGAGTTCTGGGTAAAGCCTCAATTGGGATATGATGGTTAGAGCGCTTCATTGGGAAGCCTGTATAGGGGGGCCTAGCACCTAGATCTACTCCACCCTGGAAAAGTGCCCCAGCTACTAAGCTACTGGGCTCAAGACATGTCAGCACTTTCCTCTTCTGGTGTCCACTGCACACCAATCATGGAAAAAAACTGGCTAACCAAAAATCTGGGCTTGGCCTGGCTTTACATGCATATGTAAGCCACATGCCTATTTCCTCGGTAGCCCAGTCAGGCAACGCTGAATCTTCAACGGTGTGTCAGAGCCTAGATCTGCAGTTGTACAACTCCCAGTGCACCATGTAGGCAAGTAAAGTGAAACTGGCTTTTGCCCTCAGGGCTTTACAAAGAAAGGCCGTATATCCTCATCCCCCTATTAGAGAGAAGGAAGCTGAAACTCGGGGAAGGAAAGTGTTTGGATTTTTTTCAAAGAGGAAAGACCAGTAGCAAGGAGAGGAATACATCCCACATCCTCTGAGACTCAAGATTTCTATAGGAAGGTTAAATGACCCCGATCTTCCCATATGCATGTGACCATAAACAGAGGCACTGTCATTCTCTTACGTTGCTCTTGGGAGGTCAAACTTGTGACAGCTTTGGATGTGGAACATGAGGTCTCCTCCGTTCAGGTACTCCATTACAAAGAAGAGGTTTTCCTGGAAAATGATAAAGGACTAGCATTAGGAATGGGGAGGAAAAATGATCCAAAAGGAAAAGTAACAACAGAAAAGAAAAGAAAGCAGGAGATGGCACGAGGTTAGTTGTTTTGAAGAAAATTCTTCCATGTTCTTCACCTTTTGTCTTGACCTCAGCCTTGACTCTAACTGCCTTGATTTACATGGTTAATAGTAGTTCAACACATAATCAGAGGAAAATCTACTTCTTTATATAGTCTTTTTCATCATGAGGTCTCAAAGTATTTTAAATGAGATTAGCTTCCTTTTTTTTCTATTGTATATATGTGGAAACTAAGACACGGAGAGGTAAAATGACTTTCAAAAGGCTTTGCAGCAGGCTAGAGCAGGAAACAGAGACCCAAATCTCCCGAGTGCCAGTGCACTGGACCTGGACAGTCTTGTGGGCACTTGTGCATGTTATTTCATCTGTGTCCAACACAAAAGACTGCCTGGTACTGCAAGGAGCTAAATGCAATGATGCCAATCAAGCAAAACACTTAGGCAGGTGCTTTATTTTATGCATATGAGCATTCCCATCGATGCAGCCATATTTAGGCCACTATAGGGAAGACATTATTATTATGATAATTATTATAATGATGATGACAATGATGATTAGTATACACCCAAACTGGTCACACTTCAGGGGGCCCACTGCTCAAATCCTGCCATTGAACCCCACAGGAAGAGAACAAAATCATCTGATACAAAGTTTGACACTTCCCACCACATCATGGCCTACTAATATGACGAAGGGTCCTGCAGTTACCAGGATGTATCTGCAACTAAAAACTAGGAAATTAATATTAGGTCCTAGCAGTAGCAGATCTGAGAATGGGGAAAGGAGGATGCGTCTCCTCCCCTCCCCACTTTGGCTGTATGGTACATGCAGCGAACCCCGAGCTCACTAGTGGATCAGGTCAGGGTCTGGTGGGAGCCCCTGCATTCACGTGGCTCTGGAGCCCAGAGGCGATTGCTGCTGCTGCTTGCCTTTCCTCTCCTTCCCCCTCCCCACTCACCCCTGGGCTCTGGTACTGTGTGAAAGCAGGGGATCCACCCAGACCCCGGGCAGAGAGCTCACATACAGCACAGACAAATGGGGTGCCACAGTCTTTCTGCATCTGCCCACGGGGCCTGGGTGCATGAAATAATTACCAGGAGAGTAAAGCGGGCAGGGATTTACTGGGCATCAGCTGCCCTGAGATCCCAAAATACATAATAGTTAATCCATGGCAACTCACCCCTCTTTCCCGAAGGACTAACTATCATGGTTGAACTTGCATGCATTGCAAAGGGAGCGTCTGCACGTGAGCAACTACCATGAAGCTCTTGTCATGCCGCAAAGCCCCACCTCCTCTTACTGCCCATATTTTTTTAGAGATCCTCTTCACCGCTAGCATGTGTCAAGGTATGACTGCAGCTCATGCAGATGGACCCAAGCCGGCTTTAAACTCACCAGATCTGGGAGCCACGTCATTACCTAAAAGCTGGGTAAATCACATTGACCCAGGCAGCTACCCACTGAACTCTGTGCAACCACCACTATGCTTCTATCCATGTGGATAATAATTTGTGGTTGTGGGACAGGGTTACTTGTGTAGTTCTAGTAATAGGTTCAACAAGGATTTGCTTGGGATGGTTTGGATAAGGATGATCCTGTGTCAGATAGGATCTCCAGAGGTCCCTGTCAGCCCCGCTTTTCTACGATACCACGGCGGAGCTGGCACATCTAAATCCAGCTTGGCTACATCCAGAATTGAGCTGCAGCATGTCCATCCCTTTAGACATGAGTTTGACTCACAAACACGCTGTGCTCTCGGCATCTCCCATATATATCAGAATCCGTGTACAGTAATTTATAGGACGGTGGCACATGAAGCCCTCCATTATGATCAAGGCCCAGTCTGTGCTAGGTTCAGAGATGAGAAACACTGTGACCTGCACAGGTTACTATCTAAATAGACAAAAGGGAGGAGGGGAAATGCAGGTGCACTGATTTATCCGGCGGCACTATTGGTGGCGCAGCCAGGAGTATGGCACAGATCTCCGAGTGTGCAGCACTTTTGAAGGTTATGCTTGCTGAAAATCAGGAAGGTACCTAAGGGATAGGAGTTTTCAGAGGAACTTAAGTGACACAGAAGCACAAATCCCATTGAAAAATGAGTGGTATTTTGGCTCCTCAATCACCTAGGTGCTTTTTAAAATAACACCCTAACAGCTTGTCTATGTAGGAAGCTTGAGATTAGACAAAGTGTAAATGCAATGCTGCGTTCCCGAATAATTCTGCGTGCAGATCCACTTCTTTGGGAGTGCGAGTGTTTTCTGCTTTAGTTTGATCTGCTTCCAAACAAGATTGAGTTAATTTTGAGAGAGATGAATTCTTATTCCAAGATAAGAGTGTCCACGTGTGGAGGAGTATGATATGCTTGGGCTTCTATATTTAAAAATCTCAGCTCCACACATCAAGCTGTGCATAAAGCAAATGGCACGCAGAATTCTTCAGTGGAAACATCCCTCCATTCTTTACGTCCCTCAGATTATTCATCTCCTGGGTACACAAGAGTTTAGGAATTATCTTCCCTCTGTCTCGGTTACTGCCCATAATAATTTTGTTGGAGAAGATGCTCCTTTAATTTGGGTTTTGTTTTTCATAGTTTTCAATGGCTAAAGCTTTTTTACCCAGACCCTTTTAATACAAGCCTCTCTGGCAGCTGGCCAAGAGCTGATGAGAAAAAAAAAATGGTGTTTATTCTTTTCAAATAACAGCTGTTCTGCACTAATTTGTGCAATTTGTATAGCCAGATCCTTTTAATTACAGCGCTCTTATTTAATTGAAAATCTGGCTGGAAACCACACCTGTCATCTTGACAAGCACTGGGCCAGATCCTGCGCTCTGTGAAGTTCATAAAACTTCTGCTGCTGATGCCGAGTGACCGAAGCAGTGAGTCCTAAGTGCCTGAGCCTGGTGGTGCTTACCCTCTGAACGTCTGTACGGTCTGTGCTTCTGAACCGCCTGCCTAAATACATGGCGTTGGCTCCTGCAGTCCTAATTCAGACAAGAATTCCTACTGCAACATGGGAGCTGGGAGCTTGGCTTAGGCAAGATCTGTGAGACGATTATACGAGCTATAGCAACCACTTAGATGTACTGTGTTTGGCAAATCTAAGCATCATATGTAGCACCACCCTGAGGAGTCCATTCTGGGATCCCTATAGCTTCCTATGGGCGAGCAATCGCAGTAGCATCAAGAACATGGCATGGCCCACAGAGAGGGGTTACTTAAGATGACCCCCTAAGATGAGCAGCTGGATGACATCAAGCAAAGGAAAATACAACTGATGATCTGAGAGAGCTTCCTAAGCGAGGTCCACCAAGCTGTAGACCAGCCTCAAAAGGGAAGTGGAGTAAACCCGGGCACTTGAATCCTTTTAAAATGCGACTGGTTGCCTTGGTCCAAGTGGTGAATATTTAAATGGAGAATCGTGCTTTCAGGGCTCCTGGCTCTGACACGAGCCTCCTCTCGTGGCCTGGGAGGGCTGGTTGACTTCCCCCAAAGTCTCAACCGATGTGAGGGTCTCGGGGATAGCCGGTGGCTCCCGTCATACTTGATGGAAGTTAAAGGACCTGTTGGGAGGTGAAGCTGACAGTAGTACATGCAGAGCTAGAAGAAGAATAACTACATTATAATGCTCTGGTAAAAAGCAAATAAAGGAGCAGTGCTACCTACACTGAGCCATGCCAGGAAGCACCAGGCTTCATTTCGAGGGCCAGTAATCTGCTGCTGGCCTCTATCAGCAGGGAAATGGCTCCTCCACCTCGATAGCTTCTTTGTCCAAGTAGTATTGGGTGTGAGCTAGATGCATGTGGTCTGGACAGGGAGTAAGCCATCAGACACCCCTGCTTACTCCTATGTCCCCTGACCTGGATTATTCAAGTAGGATTACAAAGCAATTCTTTCTCCTTCCCTTTGGCATGCCCTCAAAATCGAGTCCAATGTTTGCAGTGTCCTAGGAACGTGGAAACTGGGAACCTTTCAAGCCTGCACATCCCCCTGTTTACTGCCGTTTATTTTCCAGTAGCTTTTTCCCATTCCCAGCATAGGGAATACCCCAATTACCCCCAATCCCCTAATTACCCCAATGCAGTCAGTCATTTTTAACCGGGCCCACTATTACTATCCCAGGACAGAGAACTGTGCCACTCGGTACTAGACGTCATTTGCGACATATTGAGCCTTAAGGACCTCAGCACTGAGAAGACAGATAACATTCATCATAGTTTCATAGTACCTAGGGTCAGGAGGGACCTGAACAGGTCATCTAGCCTGACCCCCTGCCACAGGCAGGAATGAATGCTGGGTTCACAAGGAATGAATGCTGGGTTCACAAGACCCCAGACAGGTGATCGTCCAACCTCCTCTTGAATATGCCCAAGGTAGGGGCGAGGACCACCTCCCTGAGTAGTTGGTTCCAGATTTTGGCCACACTAACTGTAAAATATTGCCTTCTGATCTCCAACCTAAACCTGTTCTCCATCACACACAGGACATAATGGCAAACGTCACACACAGGACATAATGGCAAACATGTATTCATTCGCATGTTGGCTTTCTATTTGGGTTTGATCTTGTGAAGTGCTGCGGGACTGATTTCAGCAGGCGCCAGGGGCACGCGGGACCTGGCACAATCGACCCCAAATGCTTTGAGCAGCATGACACCAACTCTGTGGTGCCACATGCTACTCTGCCCACCTTCTCTGGGGACGGCAGACAAGGAGTTAAGCCAACCTGCTCCTGTTTTGCATGCAACTGCAGTGAGAATGAATAGTTGCTATCAGCGAGGCTTCTGCCTTTACAAACAGTAAGTATAAAGCAGGGTAGCATTTAAATGGGCCTCTTGAAGGTGCATCCTAGCTAATAGGCTCTTAAATCCTGTAACCAGCTGGAAACACTCCAAAGTACTTTCCATGGGTTCATTTTTCCTTTCCATTTTATAAGTGTTGCATACGTACAAATGTACAATTTCATGGCATTTACTGAGCAGAAAGAACGCTTTTCCCCTGGCTTTTGTGGTTGCAAATATCCAAGCCATTAATGTGGTAGGCATGCATGTCATTTAGACTGCCTGCTTGTTTCCTTTGTTATCTCAGCAAACTCATGGTAGTCAAGGGTTAGATATTTAGGGTCAGATCCCAAGTTAATATTAACCAATGCATCTTAACAATTGAACTGGGGAGATTATTATCAGAAGGCTATCTGGCCTTCCATCTATTCGAATATTTATAGGCCATATATCTGGGATGGTGAGACTGAGCTTATAAATCCTTTACTCGTGTAAGGAGGAGTGCGTGAATCTCATGGACTTCATTGGGCCTGCTCATAGGATTAAAGGTTTGTATAGGAATGTGCCCCCGTGCCCCTTTTACTGGGCCGTCACACAAGGATAAGAGGATACCATTTGCATTTGAAGCATCGTTGCTAAAGATAAAAACGACTGACAGTTTAATTTTGTTCTTCACTCCTAAAGAATGTTTTCCCTTGTGTAATATCTACCTATTCTCTGGAGATGGCAGCATTTCCTACAGCTGCCGACCAATTCAATTCAGTCCTGATTTCACAATTAGCTTGCTATTCTCATTCTTGCACTTCCAGCATCTTTTACTGCATATTGAACAACCTGATTCTGGATGCTTTGGCTTTTTTGCAAGCCCATCTGCTTGATTTAAAGCCTTGAAAACTGTGTACAAAGGTGCAGATGCAGAGTACTGTATCTCTATGCAGTAACAAACTCCAGAGATACTGAAACTCAGCAAAGAACTGCAAAAAAGCTTATTGCATCGCTGAAATCTGATTTAGGACTTCAAAGCAGGGCTCTGTGTGGCGTCGCTGACCCGCCCCATGCTCCAAGGTGACGGATCTGTTCTGGCTGCTACATATCAGGTTGCAGTTTTTAAGAGACTAAGTGTCTTAGGGCTGGTTGAAAACTTTGTCAACATTTTCTGGATGGAAACTTGCTTTTTTGATCAAACAAAAATGTCCTTTTGCTCAAAAAAATTCCATTTTTTGCTTGGAAAACCTAAAAAACACACACATTAGTTTCTCCGGAGCTGCAGAATATTTTTTGACTGAAAACAAACACTAAATTGGTTTTGGTTCTTTTTTTTATTTTTTGGACACAAAAACTCAACGTTTTCTGCAAGAGAAATGTTTTGATCAGCTCCCATCAGATATGCGGCCCTTTTAAAAATCCCAGAGCCAGTTTTTCAGCTGTGTAAATACAGTTGATTTTCAATGGAGCTGGACCATGGATAGTCCATGGAGTGAGGCATATTTACACAAAGACTATTTTTCTATGTTGCTCTAATTCAAGGGTTCTCAACCAGGGTGCTGTAGCACCCACGGGTGCCTTGAGATCCTTTCAAGGTTGCTGCGAGAGTACCACATAATGTTAGCACCGTTAGGCGTGCAAACATGATTCACAAGATAAACTCAGACATTTCAGGGAGGAATCCCCAGTGTTAAAAACACTCTGCCCTGCTGTGGTCCTTTGCAACAAAAGAATTGCTCTATTATTTTCTCTAGTCAAAGAAACCGCGGGCACGTTTACATGTTCATTAATGCGCTGTAGTTACTACACATTTAGTTTAGTACTTGGATAACCAAATATTAAATCAATGTACAGTAACTTGTGCTATTGCGCAGTAGCACTGGTGCACGGGTTTTTAGTGACGCTTACTGTGCAGTAGCCTAATACTACTGTGCAGTAACATATTAGCACGATTTTTGCCCGGCATGCTACTGCCCAGTGTTATTAGGCTACGGTGCAGTTAGCATCTTGTGCAGATGCGCCCTGTTTAAACTAAATGCTGGCATTTCCCAAGGGGTGCTTCGAATCGAACAAGTGGTGCCTCAAGTCTAAAAAGGTTGAGAACTGCTGCTCTAATTACTCCTGACACAAACGAGCCTGCTCATTTCCTCCCTTGCTTCTCTTACCCCACGGAGGGAGAACTGTGCCTACTGCATGTACTGACATCGTGTGAGTAATGACTTTTTAATAAGGACTATATATTATTGATACTATAATGAGAGGTTGAAGCTTCTCTGAGAGAAGCTTTGTCCATCGAAGAGTCCTTGGGAACACTTTGCAGACGTGTCTTCGTTTCGACAAAGCTAGGCCCTAGGAGCAGTGGCTCCCAACTTCTGGCTCAGCTGGGACGTTCAGCATCAATGCTCCCTTTCACACCTCTGCATAGAAAAATGGGGAGCTGGTAATCTGGAGGACCTCCAAGCACCGAATGTCATGCTTACACTGCTCAGAAGCCTGGGCTCCAGGGCATCCAGTCTGTGCCAAAGAGGCATCACTCCCAGGTGAGGCTCGGTAAGGAATAGTCAACAGTTTTGATGGTCATTTCCAACACACATGCAACCGCATTTGGGGCTTGTGAAATCCCCTGTAGACCAGAATGACCCTTGTCCACCAAACACAAATTAAGCTAGTCTCCTGAACAAGTTACTGCAGCTACCGATTTGCCCCTAACCTGCACATTTTACAGGCCTATATGCTATTTTTTCCCAATTTTAAAGCCCTTTCCAAAACCTCATTTTCAACATTTTTCAAATTTCTAAATGTAAAAATTAGGAATTAAAATTAAGAAGCCAAAATGAGAACACGCTATGAAAAATAACATAACGGGGTGTAGGTTGTAGCCGTGTTGGTCTAAGGACGTGGGCAGACAAGGATCTTTGGGTCAATCCGGATTGACCCAAAGATCCTTGTCTGCCCGCTCTTTTCAGCCACTTCTGGAGTGGTCAGAGATACTATTTTTTTCAAAGTGCTCAAAATGTTGACTTATTAAAAGGCTGTTTTTAAAAAACATTTTTAAATTTGGAAAAAGAGGGAAAATTCATTGTGTGAAGTTGCTCCCTCCCTTTTCCATTTAGTTGATCACTGGAACTGGCCTGTTTCTTAGCTGGAATTGTAGTTTCTCTAACCACTGAACAGACAACAGCTTAGCAAGACCTAGGAAAAAAAAATCGCAAATCATTGGAAAGACTTTCACTGATTTCAGTGATTTTCACATACATATTGTTTGTGGCTGATCCTGCACACCCATACTTGTTTAGCTCTCCTCATATGAGCAATCAGAAAGACTACTCATGTGAGTAATATTAAGCATTTGGGGCTCTTTCTGTACTTTTCAAGACAACAGGCATTCGTTTTTCCATTACATATCCCAGCCGAAAAATCAATCCCCTGTTTACAGGAGTGGACTAAAGTGTACAGTGCAGTGACAAAAAAATCTAGCCTACTACTGTCAGTAAAACTGGTGGAAAATATGAATCTCCAATACAATTGTTCGATGTGGGGGGTTGGGGGGCGCGGAGGTTGTCCTGAATCAGGATGAAAGTAGGTATATCAAAATTGTCTGTGGATCACAATATTCCAAAAAAAAAGTCTGATTTAGCAGTGGTGAAACATTCCTGTTAGGTATTTTCAATATAAATGAAATATTTCAACATCCTCAAATTACAGTGCTCCATTTCAGAGTGCTAAGCTAACCTACGACATTGCATTTGGAGGCAGTTCGACAATACTGAGCATTTCCTGAAAGTGTCACATTGCCTCCTGGATGCTGTCATTTGGAAGCTTGAATTTTTTTTCCTATATGTACAAAAATTTCTGGGTAGCTTAGCGTTACCATAAGTCTGAGTTTGCCTGGACGTCCTCTATTTTGGCCCTCTTTCCTCGTGTCCTGTGGGTCAGGAGTGAGGGGCACTGGCAGGATTGGGGGGCAGGGGGCTGTGGGTTGGGAGTGGGGGGCAATGGCAGGGTTGGGGGGGGCAGGGGGCTGTGGCTTGGGAGTTGAGGGGCAATGGCAGGGTTGTGGGGCAGGGGGCTGTGGGTTGGGAGTGAGAAGCAATAGCAGGGTTGAGGGGCAGAGGGCTGTGGGTTGGGAGTGAGGGGCAATGGCAGG
>NW_005841853.1:3731989-3734633 GCF_000455745.1 Alligator sinensis | reverse complement strand
GGTCGGGAATGAGGGGCACAGGGAAGACCAGGGGGCAGGAGGCTGTGGGCTGGGAGTGAGGGCACCAGCAGGGCTGGGGGCTTAGGAGTGAGGGGCAGAAGCACGGCACAGAGATATCACTGCCCCCCTCCCCCCCAGTCATATACCCCTCCGCCCCCACTTCCCCCAACAGGTGTCCTCTTTTTTGATGCCGGAAGCATGGTAACTCGGTAACTGTCTCATGATGAAGCAGCTGCAGTCACATGACTCACCCGTGATGAATGCAGTCACATGACTCTCCCTTGGTTACAGGAGAACACAGGGCACTGTTGTCCACAGGAGGACGTGTTGGCATGAGCCACAGCTCCCATTTAGCATTGAGACACAACAGAGAAACACAGTTGAAAGTCAAACTAACTTGAAAGCCTGCAATAGTTCACTATGGCTTTTCCAAAAGGAACTGAAAATAAAAAAGTCAACAAAATAGGTATTTTCCCACCAAAAATTCTGATTTTAGCATTTTCTCTCTAAAGCATTTAAGTCAAAATTTCTGACTTGTCATTAGTCAGCTTGTGTGATTACATTAATATAATAATTACGGGAGTATTTTGACTGCTGAGTGCTTCCCTGTGGGATTAGGGCAGACAAGGATCTTTAGGTAAATCCGGTATATTTTATTAGACCATCTCAAATAGTTGGAAAAATTCTTCGTTGCAAGCTCTTGGGTACAAACACTCTTTGTCAGGATTAGCGTTTTAAAAAACCTTCAAACCTGTGCAAGTGACGTGAAGCTTTTCAGCTGGTGACTGCATTGGGCCCTCCTTTTTTTTTAAATGAGCAAAAACAGCTCATTAAAATGCCTGCATCTCTCAGCCGCCCCCTTTTTGACCATGTTAATAATGTAAAACACTCTTCAAGCTGCTATAAAGTATGTTAAAGCGACACAACTCCCGAAACCATGCGCAAGGATGTTCCTAGCAGTCGTTCCTCAGCTCAGCTCAGCTCAGGAATGGTCTCCCCCGAAGCCTGCCAGACCCCGAACCTGGACATCTTTCCAACGTAGTGCAAGACCTTCCTATTTAGGCCAGAGTTTAGCAAAGAAAACTGGGCAGGGATATTGTTTAGGGGGGTGCTGTTTTATGTCGATATTCTAGTTGCCTTTTAAGTTGTTTTGTGCTCTTGCACATTCTCCATTTTTAGATGTTATTTATAAGTTATTCTGCTCTTTTATTGCCAACCACTCTGTGCCTTTGTTAAATCAAATAAATAAATATCATGGCTAATGTGGCTTCATGTGTGGAGTCCTGCACAAAGAAGCTTTTATACAAGAGAAGTCTAACAAGAAGAGAGAGTTTCACATAACAGTGAAAATGCTTTCTATTTTAGGATAAAACAGTGTTCTGGGTTGCGGTATTGCGCTTTCAAAAAAAGCCCAAGGGCTTGCTTTTCATTTACATAAAGGCTCCTTACCTAGGAAGGGCCTTATTGTAAATAAGAACAGTAAACAGAAGTGACTTGCTAAATTGGAAAGTCTATTTTTATTGTTCATAATCAGTAAAATGTAACCCCCCTTCCACAAAACCCCCAAACCCAGAAAAATTTGTAAAAAGATAATTCAGTAATGAACACTATGTTGGATTTAACAGCTCTAGGACTAGCAGCATGGGAATTATGAAACGGTTTTTCTGAACTAGTTGAACTTGACAGTGCCCCTTTAAAACCCATAAAACAAATGACTTTTCTTTTTTTTTTTTTTTTAAACACACAAAATTATGGGTCCCTCGAATTCCCGGCTGCGGGGCATTTGTCTTGCTAATAAAAAGGTACGTTTGAAGAATGCCAGATCTTAAAAAAATGACACCTGCATTTATTCAAACAAAGTTCCCCATGCTGAGTGGCCCATCAGAAGTGGTGGGTGGTTACAGCTTCCAGAGAAGTCAACAGGAGCTATAGACGGGGGCAGATCCAAGACAGTGCAGCAGCAGGAGGGTCCAGAGGTGTAAGCAGAGACTGCTCTGGAGCTCCCCCCACCCTTGGGCAGCCAGGGAGAGTGGCAGCGGTGGGTGGGGGAGAGGGAGAATGGGAGGGGAGAGATCCTGAGCTGTGCATGGAGGAGTAGGGAGGTGGTAATAGCTTCGAACTAGCTTCAAACACATAAGACAAGTAGGTAGACCTGCAGCATGGTCTACCCACCCACCCCAGCAGGGGGAGCAGGGGAGTGCAGTCACCCCTGCAGTGCCGGTTCCTGCTCCCACACTCCCCCTTTGTAAAATCCTGGGTCCACCTCTGGCTGTGGATGCTCAGCATCTTGGAAGAGCAAGGCAAAGGCTTCTCATTCCTTAAACTTCAGAGCATTTGGTGATCACCTAGTTTTCCATGATCATGCCCCCTCCCACCCCCCCCAAAAATTCTCTGATTAAAAAAAAACACAAAAATTAGCATTTTTCTGCAACCAGCCCTACCCCCCATGCTGACTGGCTTAGGGGATCCCAGCAGCAGCCCCGACGCTTGATGCTGGTTGGCCAAGAGTGATGACATTCATGTAGCAGATCGGTGGAGGAGACCAGGGCTGCACAGTGGGCATCTCTCTTGGCCGATTAGTGAAGGAGGGGGGAAGAGACAGCCACCATTGTTTCTACTTCCTTGTGTGCCAGCAGCTTCTCCC
>NW_005841853.1:3716379-3731979 GCF_000455745.1 Alligator sinensis | reverse complement strand
GGCGGCCCCCCCCCCCCCCCCGCCACAACTCCTGGCTCTCACTGGGGAGCCACATTTTATTTTTCAGAAAGTTTTTATTTTTTCCCCTGGTGATTCAAATGATTCTCTGTAAAAATGCAAATTCTGCATTTTTCCACGGCCAAGGGATTTCTAGGATCCCTGGTGATGACCACTGGCCAGGAGCAGGAAGAAACTTCTCCCATAATACTGCAGCTAGGTGAATAGGGGGACTTTTATGTCTCTGTAGACATGGGGCACTCGTGCCGCAGAACTAACGCAATGTTTCAGTATAGAGATTGCTATTTTTCTATTGTTCCTTCTGTTCTTTACAGATGTGTTCGGTACGGTAAGTAGTTCAGAAACCTTGCGTGACCAAAGCATCAATGTTTAGGAAAGGGTTTTGACACGTGCTTTTCCATTTGAAGCCACCTATCAAAAGCCATTCCAGTGAAGCCTTCAAAAACAACATTTCCAATAATAACTCCCAGGCTTGGATGCTACATGCTGGCGCATCTGCTCTGAAATGCTCACTCGGAGGATATTATGATTAAAACATGCCTGCACCGCGCAGTGAAAAAACGTCTGTGGCTTGTTACAGCTCTCTCATTCTGAATGGCTTTCATGAGCTGAATGATCACCACTCGATTCAGAAAGGTCAGCAGAGAAAAACATATGCCAGAAATCAATCACAGTCGACAGATCATCTGAACTGGAAAGACATGTGTTGACTCTTATAATGTCGAAGTACAGTGTAAAATGAAGAAGCCACACTGTTTTAGTGTGGCAGAGTTGATTTACACAAGGCAGAAGGAGATGCTTAACATATCAAAAGGACAATATTGTAACAGCACACAGTAGGGAAGGGAGCTGGAAAAGTGGGTTTGTCTCATTTGATCACGATCCACCATGCAGTGATAGAAACCCTCCTGCTTCAGGGCATATAAGCCAACCTCTATTTCTGGAGGACTAGGAGGAGCTTCCTTTGTGGACAAGGCACCCCAGAATTACCAACTACAGGATTTTTTGTACTTTCCTCTGGTGTCAACCATTGCTTCAAGACAGGCTACATATGCTGTGCAACGCATATGTTCCTGCATATTCCTATTGGTGCCTCAACCAATGTACCTTTGAATATCTCCTGTCATGGGCAAGTCAGGTCCCATACCCCTATGGACATTATGTTGCTTCCAGTTGCTATTAGTATTATGAAGTGCACGTTACCTGTTATCTAGCCTCAATCTTCCTCCCCTAAATTCAAGTAATTTCTGCCTAACATCTGCTGCAAATGATAATAACTCCATTCTTTTATTTTGCAAGCACTGCTTTGCAGATTTACCCCCTTGCTGATGGGCTTTAGGCCAAGGGCTCAGAATGTCATGATCTACCATCCGAGGTTCTTACACTTTTCCTTAATATAAATTTTGTCCCCTGTCCTTCAATAAGCATATGCTTTGAAGAGCTATCTGTAATATACAGCACGGGTAATATTAGTTTCCTAAAACACCAGCTCGGAATTAGTCTCTTTTGCTAAGTAGGTCCTAGTCAAGCACTATAGCAGCATGCAGTGTTACTAAATCATAGCATATGAATGATTGCAGAGGCTTCTGAGATGGATCCAGCCTTTCCAGGCCTACCTGAAGGGACTAGTAATGGGGCACATGCCCCACAGCTGATAGCTAATTTGAACTGGAAAGACGTGTTGATTCTTATAGTGTCAAATGACGGTGTGAATGGAGAAGCCAAACTGTTTAATGTAGCAGAATTGACTTGGACAAGACAGGAAGAGATGCTTTATCAAAACAGCAATATCACAACATTTCACATTCTCCTAGATCAGGGGATGTCAGCTAGGGGTACCCCAGGGGTACTTGAAAAGACGATAGGGGGTATGTATGGACAGGAGGGGCCAGAGCAAGGCAGGAGGGGCGAGGGCAGCGGTGCCCCTCTGTGGACAGACATGGGGTGGGGAGGCTCACACATGGTGGCCGCCACTGCGACCCACCACCCTGCGTTGCCACTTCCCAGGAACAGGGCTGGGGCAGAGGCAAGGGCAGCGGTGCCCCTCTGTGGGCCACACAGGTACCATCCGGCTGGTGCGTGAGTGGCTAGGTATGAGGCCCGTCACCAGCCTGCGGAGCTGCACGTGCAACTGGCTGCAGGAGAGCGGGTGCAGCAGTGGTAGTGCGGGGTGATGGGTGGCAGTGGAGGCAGGGTGGTGTGCAAGCCCCCCTCCCCCCGACGTGCAAAAGCCCCTCCCTCCGCCACATCTGGCCACTGCCACTAAAAGAGGTACACTTGGTAAAAAAGGTTGAAGACCCCTGTTCTAGATTTTACCTCCACCATTTTCTTTGCCTGCCCTGGTGCTTGAAAGGCTAGCCCTTAAAGTAGAAAAACTTTGAGAAGGTACTCTCCATGCTATTTTTATGGTTTAAGATGAAATATGCCCAATGAAGGATAGAACACAAAGTTTGTGAACTACCATACTTAAATACAAGATGAGGATTATTTCCACAATCAGCGTGGGAGAAAAAGACCCTTGTCTTATATTTGCATACAAGGAAACCTCATTAAATACAGTGCTGTTAAAAGTAGAACACGCTCAGTAATGGAAGCCAACAATGAAGCTGAATAAATGCAGATGCACATGACTACAGAACACATGGTCTATATTGGGCAAACATACTAACAGTAACCTCAACTCCTCTGAGTAAGACGTATGGTATCACCCACTGTACTCAGTTCCCGACAATGCCAACTGTTTTGCATGCAAGTCATGGTGAGCCACTACATTGAATATATTTCAACTTCCTCTTCACTCCCACGGCTGAACTATGCCTTTCTTCCCCATTTCCAATGATTCTTGTTCCTTCACCAGCCTTACATGTCTGGCAAACACCACTGAACAGGGCCCCAAACAATTCACCCAGAATCCCTCTGCTGCCCCTAGTCTCAGCCTATTTTATATAAATACTGTGGCCTTGTCCTCTGTGAGGTGGAGCCAGACTAGATTGCTGTGTGCCTCATCTGCATTTGGAGGATCCCAATATTTGTGACAAGAACATGGAGTCATGAGTAGGGGGCTAATTAGCATGTGGATCCTTTATGGGGGGTATCTGGAGTATATACACATACTGAGCAGTGCTGGGCTGTGGGGTCACAGCGGCTTGAAATGCTGTTGCCTCTGCTGGAGCCCAGCCCAAAGAACTATCTCGTAAATAATTAGCCTCTTGAATCTGGACTAATATCATGCATAGTTTGTACTATATGTAAAAGGTACAAAAGTGCTGCTTAAAAGTGTGTTTATGGAGAACCTGTGCTGAAACTTGCAGCAGTTTTGAAAAAGGTAAAATGTATCAGTCCTGGGTAAACTAAGTCTATGGGTATGCAAATTATTACAGGTATTTTTAAGTGTTTTCAAATTTACCCCTCACTTCCACGTACTCAGGGGAAACAGGGTCTGACAGTAAAGAGTGAGGAGTGGGGCTGCAGGGAGAAGAAGTTGGTGGGGAGGGACAGAGGACAAGGGGGGCTACCTGACCCTCCAGATTTATTTTCCCTGCTACAGCAGTGGGAGGGGGATACATTCAAGGCAACTGTCCAATAATTAGATTCTATACCTGGAAAATTATAACAAAAATAACAATTATAACAAAAAATTTCCATATACAGAATCTAATTATTGGGAGGGGTCATTTATATTCACGGTCATCTTATATTTAAGTAAATATGGTCATTAACTTCCATCTGAGCTTTGATTTCAAGGCTTGAATGGTGGATATGCCTTGTGCTGTCCTTTTTCACAGGGCTAAAAATCAACCTATTACATACGGAGCTTGACTTCATCCTGTAGGAGCATCTATGTCCAACATGTCCCAACTCTAATGTTGGGAGCAAAAAACATGAATGTAGTGTCTGTGCAACCCTCCAGGGCAGCACAGGGGAGACCTAAGTATTGGTGGCTCTAAGTGGCCATGCTTAATTGAAGGAAGACAAAAGCCCAGGTGTGTTCCCTAGACAGGCTCAGTAGGCGATGTATTCCACCCTCCCCATACTCACTGAATGAAGACCAGGGAGGCAGCTGAAGTTTGAGAAACATAAAGACTGAAGATTTCTTCCCCTAGCTCTATTTTGCTTTCTGAGAACTGAACTCAGAATAAACCATCTGAGACCCTTGCCGGACGAAACAATGAAAGCGAGACCTGTTCGGCGAGGACACTGGGCTCATGGCTTACCTTGGTTTGGAATGTACAAAACACGTGGGTTAGGAACGGGTGGTCCCAAGCTAAGGAGAGGACTCTCTTTTCCACCATGGTGCACTCCACATCATCGTCCATCAAGACCACGTCCTTTTTCAGAGCTTTCACGGCAAAAAACTGATCAGTGTTCTTTAACTCGGCAAGGAAGACCTGGAATGGAAAGGGGACCTTGTCAAAAGATGAGCGTCTTCTCAAACCATCTTCAGAACCACTTTAAGGTGCAAGTTGAAAATACCCGGCTCAACTCCAAAGCTGACCAGAAAACTGAGCGAGGAAAGCTAGCCCAGAGATTCATTTACCAAAAGAGGATCCAGGCCTGATTCTACCTTGAGCCTGTCTGGCCATGGGAGAGTCACTTGCTCTCCCATGTGTTTCAATTTCCCATTTGTAAAATGGGAACTATGCTTCCAAACTTGGAAGGATGTGGTGAGCTTCAAAGCTGATGGATGCTCAGCAATGATGCCAATAGGAGCCAGAATTGAAGAGACAACGTTTTGGAAAGCTGAAATTTTTGGCAATAGAAACCACTTTTATGCTATTTGTTTTCCTGGGCAAGATGTAAAGGTGACAGCTTGGGGTCAGATCCTCAGCTGAGATGAATTCTTGCAGCTCTGTTAACATCAGTGGAGCTAGGCTGGTTCATACTGGCTGAGCCTCTGGCTCTCTATGCAATCTTATAATGTAGCATGAATAGATGGGATGGCTGCACTGCGCTTCTACAGCCTCTTTTATCTGAGAGTATCAAAGCACACGAGAAATGCTAACAAACAAGAGTCCCAAAGCCTGATTGTACCTATTTATACAGGCAGAGAAACTATAGCATTGAGAAGCACTTAGAGGCCACATGGTGAGTCAGTACCAGTGTTGGCTGCAGACCGACTCCAAGGCCCATGCTCAAATTACTGGACGACGTGCTTTCCCTTAGGGTAGCTGGATGGCAGAGACTGAGCTAAGAGTCCTCTAGATACTCTTAACAGGACAGCAGTTTTAAACAAGGCCAAGGGATTTGCAACTCCACTGCGAGTTTTATGTTCCCCTTTGGCTATTTATACATTTAGGTTCATATCGATGGATTGTGCCTTGTCCTCTCCCAGGCCCCACAGCTAAGTTAATACAGGCTGAAGTTTTAATAACCTTTTCACTGCCTCCGTGTCTACGTGCTGTTCAATACCCGCTAAGAAAGGGGATAGGAGACAGTGCACCAGCAGAACTGTCCTGCTCCGGGGGGTTGCAACTGGGTTGGGGTATAATTGGTGGAGAGACACAAGTGTCCCAGTGCCATTGATACCCATGCAGTGCTTGGGAGATCCAGCGAGTTCCCTGTGTCCATGGGGAGTCAAAGCCCATTCAACCAATGGGCAAATTGGAAAAGGACTCTCCAGAGGAAGCCTGCAAGCAAGATTTTCTGCAGAAAGGCATGACTTATCCCATCTTTACTATGGAAAGCACAGTAAAAAAAGTAAATGTTTCATTAACAGCTTAGAAGCTGGCTACAGCAATTGCTTTGGTCCATCAAGCATATCAGAATAAGCCATAAACTGGGGGGAGGGCAGTTTCCATCCTGGATGCATTTGGGAAGTGGGCACAGTATTACATACTGAGCTCATGCTTGTTAATTGGTGCTGAATCACAATGAAGAGTTTGTTTCAGGACTGCCTCTCCTGGTTGCATTAGCTCCAAATGAGTTCATCAAGGTGAATATCATTACAGGGCGTGCCTGAAAGGATGAATAACGATCAGTCACTGGTTGTAACGTGCGACTGCTGCTCCACAGTAGCTGTGAAGCGGGGGCTAGTGAATGCACTGAAGGTAGAATACACCCAGGGCCCTGATCCCCAGCTGGTGCAAATTAGGGCAACTTTCACTGATTTCCGAGTGGTTGGTTTGATTTAAACATCCGTCGAAGATCTGGCTCCAAAGAGCTCAGGGTTGGACTGGAGCGTTACACCAGGAACAAGGGGAAGTGCTGAGCTCCCCTGGCCCAAGAGCAGGGAGACAACTCAGAGCCAGAGTCTCCGGGTCTTCTCTGCCCTAGATGTAGGAGGGAGTCATCAGCATCAGTCTCTGTTGCTGGGGCAGGGCACTTCCTCCTGTGAGCTAGCTTAGCTGTGATGGCTGGACGGTCAGGAGGATGGCCAGATGCAACACTCTGCCCAGGTCTTTCCTCTTTCTGTTTGCATGCCACCCACCTGCCCAGAAGGGGAAGTGGTAGGTTAGCAGCTGCTTCCCTCCCTTGCAGGAGCAGATGCAGGGGTGTAAAAGGACTCCTTGCAACCTAGCACTCTCCAAGGCAGACATGGGCCCAGTTTCTGACCAAGCCCTCTGAGAATTGGGTTTATCTGAGATGTCACAGGTGGCTGTCTTCAGTGAAGCTGAAAATGTGTTTACTAGTAAGTATTTTTTTTCTCCGGTCAGAGCTTCTGCTTCAGTTTGAAAATGCGGAGTAAGGTGTTTTGAAGCTGGCAGTGAAATTTTGACAAGCAAGTTCACAGTCTCAGGCTTCAAAATGCAGAGATCTGTGTCTAGCCTCGTTGAGCCCCCCTATTGCTCACCTTGCCGAAGCTGCCCTTCCCCAGCATTTTGTGCAAGACAAAATCATCGATCGTTAGCTTCAGATGCACACACGGCTGCTCTTTCTCAGGTTCTGACTCTATGAGAGACCGGGGTCTGGTCGTTTCCTCCACAGGCGATTCCCAGGAGATCCCTTGTGGCTCTGAAACACATGTTAAACCACTAACATAGACCTCTGACCCAAGGAGAAACATCCCCATCCTAAGCATCCATTCTCACTGAGATTTTGGAAGTCACCCAATTCCCATGATTGTGAATGGAAATGGTGTCCACATCCACTAGGGAAATCAATATTCTCAGGCTCTGGACCTTAATTGCTTTCTACTTCCAGTAGTTTTCTGCTGGTGTAACCTCACAGGCTTCAGTGGAATTACTCCCAATTTACACAGATACAAATCCTGTTATTTCAAGGCAGAAGAGTGTGGCCTTGCCCTCAGACTCGGCACAGTTTCTGCTCCCCATTCCTCATTGCAAGCTGTCCTACCATGCTGTGACATGTTACGCTTGAGCCTGCTCAAATCCACAGCCGAAGCAACGGCGTGAAACAGATATGACATTGTTCCCACTTCATGCCCCGGTCCCAGCAGTTAAGATCAGGTTGGATGTCTTTGCTGTCACCTGGAGTGAAATTCTCAGGAGAGGCCTTAATATTATATTTCCTTAGGTTTATAAAAAACCTTTCTGGGAATCCAGCCCTTACTGAGCCTATCCCACAAACTCAGATACACAATTCAACATAGTGGACTGATCAGGCATGTTTGATGGATGAAATAAGTGACCACTAGGGGACAAGATGGTACCTCAGATCACCAGGCCCCAAATCATCTAAGGCTTTATAGATTAGCATCCACCTTTTGAATTTCACTCATTAGAAACCAGGACCGCTGTAATCTACTTGTCAGGGTCTGTTAAGCATCCCCTCCGCACCCAATTCACAAAGACTGCTTGCCTGCCTGGTTCCTAACTCAAGCTAGGAAACCCTGGTGCTGACCAGGATGGGATTCATTGCACAAAGTCCAAAGCATCCCTGTAATGTGCTTCGCTTGTGAAACTCAGCTTTTACAAGTGCCCTGCAGCATTTTGCACTAGTACAGGCATTGGCACAGGGCAGTGTAGCTCTGAAGTGACAAAGGCAAGGATGATTAGAGCAAAGCAAGTGTTGGGAAAGAAAAGTTGTGCTCTTCTTTTCTTGGCTTCCTGCTGGACCTGGCCCGTACTGCAGTTTGGTTCATTTTTGCTCTTGTTTCTTGATAATGCATTTTATAGCTTGCAGGTGAGGTTGGGGTTACTGGGCTGCCCACTACATTTTTACTAGCTGGAGGTCAACTGATTGGTGACCATTAACCAAGTGATACTCTCCCATGTTCGACAACCTGTCTCATCATCAGTTTGATCTATGCCAGTGGTTCTTAGTCTTTAGACTCAAGGGACCCTCCCTTCGTAGATCCCTCTGAAAATGGCAACTCTTAGTTTTGACTTGTTTCTTGAGTACCGAAAAATAATAGATCAATTCTTCTATTACAAAGAACTTAAACTGCAATAGGTCTGAATGCTCTTGACACTATGGATTCCTATCTGAAATCTCTGGGGTTATCTTGTGAACCATTAGCTTGCACACCTAACAGTGCTAATATTAAGTGGAGTTTCATGGCACCCTTGAAAGGATCTCAAGGATCCCCAGAGTGTCATGGCGCCCTGGCTGACAATCACTGATCTATGCTTTGTGTTGCAGCACTCGGAGAGGCACTGTGGGCCAGAAGTGGGATTGTCTCATGTGCCTGGGCAACTCAGGAGCACAGTCCAAATGAAAGTCAATGCAATATTTGACCCTAATTCCTGTTGTGCTCTAGACCCCTTAGGAAACAGATGTGCAAGGGTTTTTCACATAGGCGATCTGGGGAGGGGAGTCACATCCTGTCTGAAGGCCACTCAACACCTTTCAGCTTGGTCTCAGGTCTGCTGGTCCCTTCTCCTTCCTATTGCCTCACCCTCCTGCTGCTGCCTTTTGAAACATAAGCTGCTTATACATGAGCTCAGGAGTTGGTGGGGATACATTTTAATTAGAGTGGTTCCTAGACAGCCGCTCTAATTAAAACAGCTCACCATAACGTGTGTTAAGCCTCCAAAATGTATTAAGCCTTTCAAAATGACCATGGGACGCTTTATCTGAAGCTCATTCAACGAGGATCAAGATCATGGTCCCATTATTTTAAGCACTGTCCATACACACAATATGAGATGGTCAATACCCTGCAAGGTCCTGAAGCTAAACCAGACAATAGATGAAACACAGAAGCAACCCTGCAACCATTTTGAAACATGCGGAGGCTTAATACAAGTGACGATGAGACAACCCTGGAGCAAAGCCCCTGAAGAGAAGCTCTCTCCAGATCCAGCTCTTCAACCTCAAGGAGCACATTAATAGCCCAAAGATACACCCAAGTTAGGACTCCCTCATCATCACCCAGTTACAGTGATACTTGAATTGGGTGCTCACAGGACATATGGTACCTATGAAGCCTTTTTGCAGTAACAGTGGGGCAGGCACTGTGCTCTAGCTTCTTTATGTTAACCATAATTGAATTTTAAATCATCTTTGTTCAGGGTGAAAGTAATATGGGGTCCTGTGCTCTTAGGGAAGGCCGTTTTGAAATGAGGGAGCTGAAACTTTCCTTTTTAGTACCACACTTTGATGCTTAGATCAGCCTCTAGGCAAGTCAAGTGGAGATTTTCCATTTATTTTCTATGGAGATTAGGCACCTTATTGGCTTCTATGCTTTTGAACATCTTCTTCCCTTCCTCTCCTGCAATGGTTATTTCATGTGTATGAGTACCAATGCTGTTCTATGCAAGATTAGGACAGACTATTAAAGTGCCCACAGCAACCAAGCTCACAGTGTCAACAGTCATTACCTGCAAGGACTGTCGTAAAGCTGCATACAAATAAAATTAAAGAGAGGACAGGAAAAAAGCAAGGGTTAGCTCCTAGGGAAGCAGAAGTATTAAGCTAATTCTCCGAGCTAGTACCCAGGTGGATATCAGAGTGGAGACTGCCAGCAGTAATGTGTGTACATAGGTAAGAGAATGAAAGCACTTAAAGCCTCGTGTTGAGGGTAACCTTCTGTAATCAGCATAATCAGTTAAGGATTTAAAGACAGGCTTGTGGCTGTCATTAAAAAAAAAACACATTGTTGTAAAGCCACTAATAATGAAGACCTTGCAATTTCATTAGCTGTAAACCGCAGCATACAGAGAACAATAACATCAGGAACGGATTGATGGGAGTGGGCAGGGAGCTCAAAGTAAATGCTGGGCAGCATTTCTCCAGCCGATCACCATAAATAGGGTTGGTAAAGTGTCACTGGGGGATAGGGACATTTTTGGCAACTGGGGAAAGGTGTGTTGGGGTTCTTGCTCAATGGGAAGCTTTAGTACAGAGGATGGTTTGTGACTTATGTCACTGGTGGAAAGAACAGGAGTAATGAGAGGCCATGCCTATGAAGAGCAATGGGTTGGGCCTAAGCAGCTGGATTATCTCTGGGTGAAGTAGCTGGAAATGTCTTGGGGCATGCATATCAGACTGTATGAGAGGGACAGGTTTTGACAAAGGCATGGGACTCCGGAAATGAAAGATGCTGTCTTGTATCGATGAATGAACACATGACCTGGAGTGAGATATTTTGTGAAAACTACATAATTGGGATCATTCACTGGGATTGCTGGACACGGAGGTGCTCTCTATCCCAGTATAATAATGCCCCCTCCCCAAAATATAGGACAAAGAGTAGCTTTGCTGACATCCCTGCATTGATACCAGTGGCTTCTCACAGCAGTCCCTGATCCCAGTTGTTTTTGCCTCCCTGGCTTGCCTAGCTACATGCTGCAGATCTGGCTTAGATCTAAATGAATCATTTCCTTGCAGCTGTATCTACCAGCACACTACCATGCAAAGTGTGGAAGCAGCAACCTGCTGTGAGTAACAGTGGGAATCCATACCCTGCAACACTGTGGTTGGCTTGATCCCATTATCACCCCCTCGGGCTAAGTGTGCAACTAAACTGGCCCCATCCATGCACATCCTTGGAAAGGTACCTTTCTTCCCTGCGGAAGATGCTGGCACAGACTGAAGCGCTGTTACTTCTTTCATGGGAACTGGAAGGCCGATTTCAATAGGTCCTTCTCTCCAGATGTGTTCGGAGTCCCGCAGGCAGCGAGCCTAGGTCAAGAGCAACAGCAAGTGAAGTGTGGGATGAAAATGTCTATCAGCTCAGGTCTCAGGGGTGTACTTGGTAGACGTGTTGGTCTGAGACAAAAAGACATACAAAAAACTAGAACTTGTAGTTCCAAAATGATACCTTTTATTAGACCAACTGGAAAATGGCAAGAAAACTGTCCTTTTCTGCAAGCTTTCGGGATCAAAGTCCCTTTGTCAGGCTCTGGGAAAAGCGTAGATGGTACAAGATGGTAAAAAGTCCCCATAGGTAGGAAATAACCTGCAGTTTTCTTGCCATTTTCCAGTTGGTCTAATAAAAGGTATCATTTTGGAACCACGAAGTCTAGTTTTTTGTATATCAGCTCAGGTGCCTTCTGAGGTCTTAATCCTATAGGCATGATTGTTGAGAGAGAAAGAGGTTGATCATCACTTACGCTCAGACTGACCGAGGGATCTACACGCCATGATGAACAAGGTGGCAATGTCTCGCTAAACGTGGCTCAAGAGTTTGATCTTTCATGTAAGTGCACTATTATTTATACTGCAGTAGTACCCAAGATCAAGATCATGGTCCCATTATTTTAAGCACTGCCCATACACACAATATGAGAGGGTCCGTACCCGGCAAGATCCCCAAGCTAAACCAGACAATAGATGGAACACAGAAGTGAAGTGACCTGCCCGAGATCACACAGCACATCAGGAGCAGAGCTAAGCTCCCCTTAAGCTCCCACTGGTGGTCTACCCATAAGACCCTCTGGTTTCAGCTCTGCATGAAGCGTACCTGTTGGGTGCTCTCTATCATTGCCAGGGCTTCAGCCATTAGTTTCTGGTTAACTCCACAAAGGTTGGCCACTTTTGTCTGGCACTTGTGATGGACGTTCATGCCACATGCTGAAAAGAAGCAGTTAATAAAGGATGAGAGGAATGGCAGGGGGAACGGTGGGCTTGCATCACAAATTGCCTTTGTCTGACATGAGGCAGGGCAGTGACGTGCACTTCTACTGGCACGACTGACTGTCCTGTTTGCCCCTACCCAACCCTAAACAGCTCAAGGCCTGTCGGCCCTGCTTGGCGCAGTTGTTGATGGCATAGCTTGGATTAGCAACAAACACCAAAGTCTTCCGATGCCCACGTATAAGCAGAGTCTCATTTAGCAGCCATCAGTTTTCAGAGAACTGACATAGTTATGTAGCTAAAAAATTGCTTCCTACTCATGGGGAGCGACCCCCTTGGTTGTGACAGCATAAAGGCAAAATTGTGCCCTGGGTCTGTGCATAATCAACAAAGGCTGCAAAGGAGGAATTCAGCAATGACCCTGGGATCTGGGGAGATGCATCAGGGGAAAAGGTGCAGCCTTGTCACACCTGTGGATCAACTCCATGGGCTATGCATCCTTGTGTGACCCCAAACTTCTCCTGCAGTAGGAGGGGGGTATTCTCCAGTTCTGCCTTTAGAGTGACCCCCATCACCGAACTCCCCTGTAGTCGGCATCTAGACTGCAGCTCTTCAGGAGTGGCCCTGCAAAGACCCGATGCACCTACACTCGGTGCTCTCTAAATATTCATCAGTAACGGGACTCACCGTCACACTTCAAGCCCTGTCGTGCCAGGCCCCAGAGCAGCGTGCCACAGTGCTCGCAAAACGTTGGGCTCTTGTAGTTGTAGACTTTAAACCGGTGAGGCATATCTATCTTGAATCGCTCCTTGTGGAACTGCAAGAGAGAGACTGCTCTGAAAATCCCTTCCCCGCTGTGCCAGGGCTGCATTAAAACCTACTGCTCATTGTTCATGTTATCCTCTTTGTTTTAGGATTGATGCTGCTACCCGTGGGTGTAGCCTTTGTGTGCACGGTGATCATTTTTTGATAGCTTTCTTATCGTGACTGGGAAAACAATCCTTAGCAATGAAGAATAGGTTGCACACGGAAACCAGGGTAGGAAAGAAAGTGGCACCAGTGCTATCACTGCAACTTTGTTCTTGAGGCTGACAAACAGGAGGACATTCTCTGTAAAGTTAAAGTTTGCAAAGGCAACTGGGGGATTTCAGCTTTGTTTGCTGGATCAAGTCCTGCTGGCATCGCTGTGTCAGCCAGAGGTGTGTAGCCAGTGCAGGTAAAACCCCTGATGTGGACACAGCTGTGCAAGCAGAAGGCTTCTGTCAGCAGAGTTTCTGCTGCTTGGAGGACCTAGTGTAATACTGATGACAGAAGATCTCCTTCTGCACCACGGGGTCCAGACAACACAGTGCTGCCATGGAGTTACAGGAGCGCAAAATCAATAGGAAATAAACAGGGACTTGTCAAAATATAGATCTCCTCCAGCACTGCAAATCTGGGACAAGATATGCACTCTTGCAATGGCAAATCAACAGACAGTAAAACCAAGCGGGGCCATTAAAAAGAAATCTAATCTGACTTCACAGGCCAGAGAGCCTTGCCCAACAATTGCTGCAGCAGGGCTTATCTCCATGGGGAAGTTGGCATGTTGCAAAGCAACGGGTGAATTTCCAGATCACGGGCTACTCCACAATAAATCTCGGTGTGTACACTCTCTGGGTTTGTTGAGGCACCAACAGGAAAGCTAATCTGAATTAAGTAAAGGTAGCAATCTCAAACAGGAGGCAGTTAGATTGCATTGAACCCCTGTGTGGACACGCTCTTTCAGCCTTACATCTATTTCACTTCACTTCCAAACACGGTGTGTATCCATGTGGGGGTTTAATGCAGTTTAACTGCCCCATATTAAAAGTCAATTCATATTAAGTTTCCCTGCAGACAATGCACAGTGCATAAAAGGATTGTTCTGAGAGAGAATTATGGTGGGAGAGACAATGCACAGCGGTTTCCTGAGCACCTACTCCCTTGTACAAGCCAGCTCTATTTGAGCTCGAGCACACATATTAAAAAGAGATTTAATCTTGGCATAAAGACTGCAGATTGAGCTATCAAATTAGAGCACATGGCAAATAGGAGCCTGTGATTGATTAGGAATGTGAGAGCAGGGACACAAATCTGACCTTGCTAGCATGCATTTGACATCAGTGATGCTAGTGGCTTTTGTGGAGCTACTTCTGATTTACACCCATATCGCAGGGATCAGAAAGAGGCCCCCATTCTTTTGAAAAAGTGCTACGTACCATCGTTTCTCTGCTATTGATTGCTGACCCTGTGCACTTTGCTATGACTTTATCAATGCACTTCTTATGGATGGCAGCGTTGCACTCTGAAAGAACAAACAAGTCATCGTCTCAGTAAAAACACCATTTAAAAACCTGGCTGAATGAATAATAATGCTAGTAAGATAATAAAGCTGCTTACGCCTGCATTGATAGCCTTGCTTGTTAAGACCCCTGAAAGAGAAACAAAGTGAGTGAGTTTTGAATTTTCAGAGCCTGCCTACACAGCTGAGGTCAGCAGCACTTATGAACTGAAAATGGGGTGAAACAACTTGGATCTTCATTAACTCTGGGAAGGTGTAGCTAAGTTGTTCTAATTTAATTTACCTAGTAGCTAACTACTGTGTGTAGCCCTTACAGCCTGTCCAGCACTTCCAACACCTTTTAATTTTGCAGCAATTAATAGGTTTATTAGAAATGCATGTGTATTGAGTCACCAATGAATAAGTAAAAAATAAGTGCATTTCTGTGCAAATGCAGTTAGAAGCACAACTGTGTGTCGTCGTTTCCCCAACAATGAAACAGCAACTCCTACATGTAACAAATAATTGGGTTGTTCCTGCAACCTTGTGCTCACACAGCAGTGTAGCTAAAGAGAGTGAAAAATAGCAAGGCACCGTCACCGCTCAAGGTGCAAACTGCCCCCTTACACCTCTGCACACACGTCTTTACTCCAGTGGTCCCTAACCTTTTGTTAGATTCAAGGCATCCCCCAAAGTTTTGTGAATTTACTGGCACATTAAAGAAAATGTATTTCTTTATTATAGTGCTTGCCTCCTTGCAGAGGGTCCAGGCAGTGGGAGTGAGGAAGCAGCCCAGCAAGGAGCAACTTGAGCCTGTACTTATTGCCTCACATCTGCTTATCTCCTCACACCTCGTGGCACCCTTGAAAGGATCTGGTGGCATCCCACAGTGTTAAGGCACCATCGTTAAGGATCACTGCCTTACTCATTCAAATAGCCCCAGCGGTCCATGCCCTATGGGTCTTTTTTTTCCATGTCCAGTCCCATGACGCTCATCGGATCCCAACTCAAACCAATGGAAAGACTGCGATTGGCTTACACTGGCCTGTTTGCATGCCTGATTAGGCAAACTCTCATTGAAAGGTCCCACTGGATCAAATATACAGGGCCAGGCTTTTTAATTGTGAACAAGCTCAGAACCACAATAATGTTTCTGTATTGATTCTGGCAGTGCAATGAGTATTATTATTGGCAGAAGCGGATCTCAGTGGAGGCACCAGCTTCTGTCTAACAGAAGTGCTTGGGCAAATTTGCTTGCACACAGACATCCAGATTTGCACTGAGGTCTGACTGGCAAATACTTTCCTTGAACCCACTCTCACGTATTAGCAACAACCGAGTGCTTTGTACACCGGAGGGCA
>NW_005841853.1:3710220-3716367 GCF_000455745.1 Alligator sinensis | reverse complement strand
ACAAAGGCTTTTTGGAATTAGAGCACTGAATTGTTGCATGTACCAGACAAACTCATGGCAGACGGAGCAGAACGTAGGCTGCGGGAAGAAGGTGGCAGTGAACTCGTGACACTTGACGTTGTGAATTTTGGCTTGCTTGATAGCCCCCCTCCGCTGATGCAGAGAGAAAAACCCTTCCGTCTCGCAGTCAGCTAGCTCTTTGGCATCTGGGGAGAAGCAGAGACATACACTTTCATTAGAACATGCAGAGATCACGTACAGAAATACTAAGATATAAATATAAATATAGAGGTGCAGTCTGGGTTTCTAAGGTGTTTTCTACGGAGGGATCAAAAAGTGCTTTGCAAAGAAGTAAAGAAGTCAGACACTGCCCCTAGGGGGTGAATATGATGCTATCTTGATAGAGGGGGGCACTGAGATATGCAAGTTATATGACTTGCACAAGAACACGGGTGGGATAGTTGTGAATTGAACCCAGGAATCCTCTGCTCCAACTTCCTAGAACTGGGTTGAAGGAAGCAAATTATATGGGTCTGAAGTGGCCTAAAAATACTTATTATAAGACTTTTAAGTGTTACATTGGTATCCTCTAGTTAGAAAGGCAGCAGGCAGAGTGGCTTTGCCTGTTCCATGAGGGCTCCCATTGCACCACATCAAAGCAGAAAGGGAAAGTGCTTCTATTAAGCAATTAACCTGATGAAATGCCAGTTGGCTTCTCTGAACCCACTGGTAGAGAAGCTTTCAGCATTGATGATGTGAATTTATGACAGGGGCCATGATCTAAGGAGAAGAAAAGGGACGGAAATAATAAAAGGAGCTGTGCAGAGAAAGGCAATGAAGTTTCAAAGAGGATTTGCTATTCAGAAATTTGGGGTGCTGCTTTGATTAAGAACCACACCTCCGCATTTACAAAAATCACAGCCAAAGACATGGAGCCCCAGAATCAGAGAGCGGGCAGCCTCGGCATCAGGGTGGATTTTAATCATGATTTACATCACCGGGCAGGAAGCCTCGATTGAATCCTTGTTTTCTACAAAAAAATGCATTCTTGTTGTTTGATATAACCTGAATACATCTTATTCATAACTCAGAGATTAGATACAGGTTTCATTTTTGGAAGCTATACACTATACGTTTTAAAGCAGTGATTTATTTTGATATTTTAGCCATGATTTATTTTGATACTTTTTCAGATTAATTTTGCAAGCTACATCGGAAACCAGAATTATGATTCGGTTATTTTATTAACCAAAGCTAATTGAAGCAGATCCTTGTGAAGCCATTGGGAGGTGAATTATCTCCAATTCACTAGATTAATCATGGATACTTGGGGGATATTTTTGCCATGCTGTGTTAGGAGGGCAACAACAACCATCACCAAAAGCAAGAGATACTTAAATTGTTTTATTTCACTAAAACAACAAGATTATGTGTTTTGGGATAGTTTTCTTCAACAAACATGCATTATTTTAACAAAACAAGCATATGTATTTTTGCATTTTTAACTGGTTTAGTTAA
Source organism: Alligator sinensis (assembly GCF_000455745.1). Lineage (NCBI taxonomy): Eukaryota > Metazoa > Chordata > Crocodylia > Alligatoridae > Alligator > Alligator sinensis. The sequence continues at coordinate 3,714,849 of NW_005841853.1, read as the reverse complement.
AAATGTGAAATGTGTTTTTAACAAAAAAATAAATTGATTATTTCAGCCAGGACAACATGAGAAACTTAAAATACTGGATTATGCAGCAAACTCAGTCTTCACTGCCCTCTTTCAGTTTATTCATGGACTGGAAAAGAAAGACAAGCTCAGTTCACAGAGATACTTAATGGGATCTTCTAGTCTGAGCAATGAGTCCCACTGGGTAGAGCAGGTTCTTTTAATCTTTATTAATCTATAGAGGAGCCTAGGGGAACCTCATAAAATTGGGCCCTTAATATAATCCGTGGCTTGCTGTGACCTATTTATAACACTTTTCTAAAAAGGTTACATGAGTATACTGTCTCAAATAGTATATAATTAGAAGTTATAATCCCTATTCCACGATATCTTTGAGCTTTAACATATCTTAAATGAAAACTATCTTTATATAGGTTTTTTTAAACAAAAAAAAATTTAAAATACAATTCAATCAACAAAATCTGATTTGAATTTAAAAAAATGTTGCTTTTTATTCACCCTTTTTTAAAAAACAACCTGATTTTATTTGATTTTAAAAAATTGTTGCTTTTTATTCACCCTGATAAAAAAAAAAAAATCGGATTTGATTTGATTTTTAAAAAGTGTTGCTTTTTATTCACCCTGCCTGGGGCATTGGACTCTGAGACAGGGGGCACATCTACACAAGACGTTTACTGCAGAGCTGCCAAGTTAGCTCCTCAGTAAATGTCTCGGCGTCTACACATGTGACCCTATTAGGCTTCAGTCAACTAATGAACTCCGTGGCAGGTTAATACTTGTAAATACAAGTACTAGCCTGCTGCAGAGCTTTTTCATGCGCAGTAATGCATGTGTAGATGCTGATGGGGCTGGCTGGGGCACAAGGGCGCTTCAGTGCAGGGGCTGCCTGCCAGCTAGCCCTGCATCGGAGCACCCTCGTGCCCCAGCCAGCCCCTTTGCAACATGTTGAGCCCTGGGCTGGCAGGTTGATCCCCCGGGCCTCCTGCCAGCTGGGACTGCACCTACTCAGCTCAACATGCTGCAGTCGGGTGCACGTTCAAACGGTGCACCTGGGAGCAATAAACTCCAGCGTGATATGCATTGGAGTTTATTGCTTTGAAGCAATTGCGTGTGTAGACGCACACGGTGTATCCGAGTTGCACTCAGTTACAGACCGGGAAATGTATGGGAGCGGAGGTAAGCCACTTACCCTGGAATCAAGTGTTCCCAGCTAGGGAGGCTACTGAGGAGGCCAAGGGGAAAAGCCTGAAGGAAACCACAGAAGCCCCTGATGGAGGCTTGCTTCCCAAGCAGGTGTTGTCTGGTAGGCAGGACCCAATTCAGACACTGCCTGAGTTTTGCTGCAGCTCCGGCAAAACCGAAGCAATTCTGCGGGATGTTTCCACTGCTGGATCAGCCAAAATGGTTTGATTCCTGATTTCCACATCCCACCTCTTTTAAAGCAACACCAGCTCTACGTGTTAATGCAGAGAAGGCCTTATCATGGTGCTGGCTCTCACAGTGTTGATTCTGGCTGGTATCTGGAAGGGTGATTTCCAAAGAAAACCTTGGTCTTGAAGGAAGTGGTTAGTTTGGTTTAGTAACCAGAATACTTCCTTCTAAAGCAGAACTGAGCTGATGTCCCAGGATGGGGTTCAAGTGTAGCAAAAAGGTGCTCACCCTAGATTTCCATGTAAAATTTGGGACTGCGGACAGGGGGCCATGAAGACTCAAAGATCAGCTCAACAGCTAAATCCCCTGTGAGCCATGTCTTGGTGGGGCACTGCTGTCCATGTGGGCACCACCTTGATCCTAACAGAGCCCTCAAAAGAAACAAACTCATGAATATTAAGTGCAGGACAGAGCTGTATAAATGGCAGCCACATTTTTAAAGTATGGCGCTTTTGGAAATGTGTGTGATGCTGTTTCAGATACTCCTTTGTCTATGGTGCAAACTACAACGCTGACGTGAGGTATGGCCTGATCCAACTGTGGAGCGCGTCACCATGAATATTCACGATGTGGTTTTTGCAAATAAAGACCTTTACATTCTTAACAACGAGGTGTGCAGGTGTAAGGATTGCATTGTCCACAAAGCCACATGAATGCAGTTTACAGTTGGGAGGTCTGTACAGGTGCAGCCCAAACATGTGAAATAAGCAGGATCCTTTCCAGCGATTGCAGGAGGACCTGAAGCTGGAATTAGGTCCTTCTTTCTTGTCCAATTGGGCTTAAGGGAATGCATTTATATGGCAGCAGTTAAAGGATCTGCTTTTTTTTTTCCCTGGCAAACCAAGCAAATTTGATTTGCAAACCAATGAGGGGCAGCGAACGTGGAACGTCATGGTACTATATGCATTGTTTTCACAGTAAAACTGCATTTAACTCATGGCAATAAACACGTCATAAGTCTCGCCATGAACGATCAGTAAGAAAATGTGCATTGTTTTCAATAGTAGGCATTTCTTTGGAGACAGCACGTCTGCCCCAGTTAACTGAAAATCACCCTGATCAATTAAAAGAATAAAGTCACTTGCCACTTATTTCCAGGAAGTATCTTGCATTCATTAGCATTCTCCCTTGAGGTTTTAGTTCTAGCTGATTGAGATAAGGAAATAAAAAAAACACACAAAACAGAGCCATTATTACACAATAAAACTACCCAATCGTAATGATTTCAGATGGTTTGAGCTAATGCAAAGCAAAAGTCCAGCAACAATCTCAGGGGGGAAAAATTATGTCCAGGTGGACTTCATAGATTTGAGGGTCGGAAGGGACTTCAGCTGGTCACTGAGTCCGCCCCCCTGCCCTGGGCAGGAAAGAGCGCTGGGGTCAGATGACCCAGCCAGGTGTTTGTCCAATAAACTTTTATCTCTGGTTTGCTTGCTATTACATGAAATAACCACCCAAGAGAGAAGGGTGTTGTTGGAGAAATCACACAATTAGCTTCAGTTAGGAGATTGTGTGGCTTCTCCCCAAAGCTTAGAAACGGCACGATAGAAAATAGAGCTCAGCAACGAAATAATGGTGAGGCTTTCCAAAGAAGCTCACCGTACAACAAGCTCAAGGCAAGAACTTGCCATTCGCATACCTGCTCCTGAGAGCTGGGCATTTTTTAACCCTATCCACTTCTTTGAGGTGCCTTTTAAATCCCTGAACCCAGATTCCCAACCTCCAAGACTTCAGGGAGAGCTAGGGGCTTAACTTACTCATTTTTCCTGCATCCCACTTTCTTACCCATCTCCCTCCTTCGAACTTTAACTATCTATAAATCCGGCCCCAAAACAGATGCTCTTCAAAATATTACACTTATACACTTAGAGCATAGTCTGAAATCTGAAAGGAAAAATGGCACGTGATTCCAGTCAATTAACAGCTCTCCTAATTGCGTGCCGCTCAGCACTTATTAAAAATGTTGCTGTCACAAAAATGCTGTGTGCTACATAGCGTTACCAACCACCTGCTTGCTAGGATTATCGTGATGTGTAATTAATATCCGAGCCCTGATCCGGGACTGCGTTACTGCAGATTTAGACTGCTATGTCTCCGTTGATTTGAATAACATGGAAATAATACAATAGTGCTGCATCCCCTTGATATTAAAACGATTACATTTGAAAGCATTTCCCCCAGGACACACGAAATAATTTACATTTAATCACTGAGATTACTGTCTCCCCCCAAGGATTTTTCTAAAAAAAAAAAAAGAAAAGGTTAATATGCCTGCATGACTCGCATGAGCCGGCATATTTTGCTAATGGAGGGCGCATGTTTTAATACAGCAATGGCACCCAATAGAAATGTGTTGTGCTGTACTTTTTTTTTGATGTTCACGGACATTCTTCCACAAGGCAATGCCCCAGTAGACTCAAAATGTGTCCCTGGGCTCACAGCCAGTTTTTGTTGGCCTATTGGTTATATTCATAGTGTGGCCTTTGAACACAGCGCATTCTTCTATTCCAGAGCAGCTATTTGCAGCAAACTGCAAGTGGAGGCAAGTATTCAAAGCGCATACCCATATTTCGGTCTTCCCGTTGCTCTTCTTGCACCTGTCTGCCAGCAACTTGAGTTCTACGGTGGTTTCTGAAACCATTTCTGCACTTTTGTCCTTCACAACAATGTGCATGACTCTCCCGTTGTTGATGTGGGCATCGAAAGTGCTGTTCCAAGGTGGGTACATGGTGGGCTTCTTTTGGACGTACACTTGGCCATTCTCTGTTGACAAAGGGATATTTCGACTTAATGAGATTCTTACCTGAGATGATGAAACGCAGTCGGTCCAATTCTGTTTTACGCTAAGGCTGCTGTATTCCATGCTGATGGTATAAAGGGGCCTCAGAGAAGATATAAATGTGATGTATGACTACTTTAAGGTCCCCTTATACAATCATGAAGACACAGAGCAGCTTTCGAGTTGATAAGGAATCAAGCCTTGTATGTGGTTTAGGTCCAAATGCTTTTGGTACCACGAAATCCTGCTTCTCAAATTCTTTGTCTTCCTTGAGGACACCGAAAAGATTCAAGCAAGTGCATGAACCCATGCAAACAAACCAACAGCTAGACCATGTCTATGGAGGAAATAAGAGTGGCATTAGAGAAGATAGGCTTTGGGGAGGATAATGATAACTCTTT
>NW_005841853.1:3702044-3710176 GCF_000455745.1 Alligator sinensis | reverse complement strand
TCTTTCCCCTACCATCAAGGCTTGAAGCCCTGAAGAAGGGCAGCACAATACAGTAACAAAGAAATACAGGACTGGGAAGGGGCTCCTGGGTCATCAAGTCCAGTCCACTGCTATTGCAGGTAATTATATCATATCTTACTATTCATAAACCAATCAAGCTTCATCTTAAAAGAAGTCAGGTGGGGTTTTTTTGCCCTGCTACTCCTGATGGGGCCTTTTGAAACCTTCTTCCTCCTACAACTAGTAAAGCTGCTTCTGATTCTCCCTCGCCTGAGCATCGTAGCAGCACCTCCCTGCACCTTTGTCTGTACAAATTCACCTTTCTTCAGTATGACATGGGGGACATCTTCATTGACAAGAGATACCTTTAAGGCCTACTACTGGTAAAGAAATGTCTATTTGTCACTACTGGGACATGACAGATGGATTTTTCTTTGTACTGCATAGTTGCTTTATATAACAGGTAAGCACTTTGAATTTGTTGCTCAAGGTGAACTCTGTTTCCCAGTCTCCCTTTGGAAATCTTCTACTCACAGCACGGGAAAACTAATGGAATTAGAAAATAATAATAAATGATACAGAGTCTGTTTAAGTGCACTGTGGGACAATAATAATAGAGCTATCTGTCTGCAAAGTGGTAGCAGGTTTTTACACCCTTCATATTGGTTTCCCATCGGAGGAGAAATCATTGGTGCAGCAGCAGGACATCATTTAAATTAAATTGGTCTATTTATATGAACCAAACCAGTCCATGAACAGAAGCAGTTGCACAAACAGCACGGAAGAAAAAAATCCACTTCCTGAAATCATTGCCTCAAATCCAATGCCTGTTTCCCATGAAACATCTTTACCCCAAAGAAGTGATCCAAATTAGAGATACAAAGCTGAAGAGCAAGCTCTCTGGCTATTTGCAACAGTAACCCGTCCCCCCCTCCAAAAAAACCCTGCATAAAATTAAAGACAATACAGCTTTACTTCAAAGACTGCATCCCACTTGCCTCCTAAGACAAAGAATTTGTAGGATTATTTCTAAAATCGCGAGCTGGTCACTTCTACCGCAGGAACAGAAATAAAAATTTGCGTTTCCACAGCATTTTCCTTCAGACAGTTGAAAAATAATTTAAAATATCATTGCAATGATTTCAGGCCTCTCTAGATAACACACACACACAAAAGGAACAGCGATCACAGCTTCTATCTGCCTCCATCTACAGGTCACCTTTAAATACTTAGGTCTCCATGCAAATTTCACCTGATTTAACTAAAATCAATTGGGTTAAACCAGGATGAATTTCTGCGGAGCTACTTATTTGGGGTTAAGAGCAGCTCAGTTTGATTTTGCCTAATCTGATGATTTAAAAAAAAAAAGTAAGCGCTCTTTAAATGAAGTGTGTCCATACACAAACTTGCCTCGGTTTAACGAAGTCACTTTGCAATCCCATTTAAGTGAAACCACTTCGATCTCTATGGGCAGACCAGGCTTAGGAGAGGCAGCATTTGAAAAGAGACTGATCTATGTTGCATCCATGACATACAATCTCTCCCTCCTGCCTTTCCTCTAAGGGTCCGTCCGTGGAGAGGCAAAGCAAAGAGACAGAGACGCACTGCTGGCGGAGGGGTGGGGGACAAGGCACTCGGGATTGCCCCCCGCTGCTGCTGGGAGAGAGAATTAGAAAGGAGAGTGCAGGGACTGGGGAGCGTGGAGATGACTTTTGATCCCCCGAGCGCTGGCAGAAGGCAACGCTATTCCTGGCCTGGCTTGTCCAGTGACAGCAGCAAGCTCCCGTCCCTGCTCCTTTCCACCTCCCTCGCCCAGCAGTAAGTTAGACTCCCGCCCTCACCCGGAGGAGTCGGTCCCCTCCCCTCGCTTCCAGCAGCTGGACCATTAGAGGAAGAAGCAGGGTCGACGTATCTCTTACTGTACCTGGTGCCGTTCTCAGCTAGGTGGCTGCCTCTCAGCGCCCTGGGTCTGTCCTGCTTGCAGATCTCCAGAGCAGTGACCCCATCCCCTGTCTTCAAAAAGGAAGTGGAGACAGGGGCTGGGGAAAGAAAAATATGATCTTAAAGGAAGGATCAGGGATCCGATCCCAGCTCCTTTTTTTTTTTTTCCTGTGTCAGTGTTTTATACAGCAATCAAGGCCAGACTGTAAACCCTTCACTCGCCAAGGAGAGTATGCTCATTGTACCTGGTGTATCTATATAGCAAAGGCCAGTCCTTGACCAAATGATAGGCAGGAAATCCCCCCCTTGTTGGAAACTCAACTTAATGCTAGGTTTCTGGGAGTAGCTCTGCACAAGGAGCGGGCTTGCATTACAAAATCAAAGGCAGAGACCAAACTCTCTTACTACGGCTTCCACCAAAAGAACCTGCATCACAAAATTAACAACGCATCATTGCCTCATCTTCAGTGGGACTTGCCATCCATGCATTCACTGGCGCGAAATGAGATTGTGCAACTGAGAGTGACATTTAGTGGTATACGTAGACTTTCCTAGTTCAGGACCCGACTGTAAACCCATTACTCACACTGCTGAGTTTACGTTGCATAGCTGGTCTTTCGCAGGTCAAGCCCATCTCTGCTCTATAAGACCCCAAATATTTACATGAGTGAGGGAGGGTACACTTTGCTTGCAGTTCAACGCGGCATTTATGTCAATTTTGGGGATTAATGTGCAATAGGTCTGTGCGAGTGGGCAGCTATTTGATCTGGCTTCGGATCCAGACACTTTGGATGCCAGGGATGTGATGCCAAAGCATCCGAAGCTTCTCCGGATCCGAAGCACGGTCCGAAGCCTCGCACAGCCCTAATGTGCAAGTCAGGGATTAATGTGCATCGGGGATGAACTAGGCTGGCAAATAACTCATTGCAAAGAACTCAGTTAGTTATTTGCAATGCTAATTCATTCCTGATGCAAATCTGTCACCTTCCCTGGAACTCCTCCAGGGATGGATATGGCCCGCTAAGACAGACAACTGAGGCTGGCACCAAGACACGAGCTCATAAATAGACAGTCAACAGATTTCAACAAAATGCTGTGCTACACACAATATAAACTTCCAAGCATTTCACAATATAAACTTCCAAGCATTTCTGTGAAAACCCATCTAAGGAAAAAAGAGCCATGACTTCCTTTCAGCACGGGCCCCGCTTTCTGCAGACATAAAGAAATCAGTTTATCCAAGAGTTAGCATCACCTGAAAAACTACCCAGTGCTCTGGGAAATATATGGATTAAACAAAATATGGGAATGGGAATGTATTGGCCAATGCATGTAGGCCAAATTCATTCCTGGTGCAACTCCACTGAAGTCCAGCAGTTAATTTACCCCTGAAAGATAAGACAGTGCCTGGCATTTCTGCACAGCGGAGTAGTCTCTGTGGCCGACAGTGCCCCTGGATCTCTTGGACACATACTGAGCGCTAACACAGCGCAGTCTCTCTCATGCAACAAATGTCACCAGGACAGGTGCTAAAAGGGCACTGGTCCAGGTGGCCCATTTGTTCAGAAACAGCTTTTAAAGGGCAGACATTTTTTTTTTTAACTTCAAACAGGCCCTATGCCAACTGAAAAAATTTTCTTTTGGGTAGCACCCCACCACAGCATTGCCACCCATTTCCAGAATGGCTGCGCACACACCGCCTTTGGTAAACTACTTCAGTGCTTTTGTTAAAGTGCCTTTAAAAAAGAAAAGAACCTCACCAAATTATATAAGGCAGAAAAACAGGGCTCGATAGACATGACTCGGCCATACATTGCAAAAAACAGAACAAAATATTGTATCACGATGGCTCCAGAAGCGAGCGTCTGATCAATGGGAATTTCAAGAGAATTTGAATCAAACCCAATGTGGAGTTGTATCTCCTTCTACCCTGACATATTCCTGGAGTCATCTAACAAAGCAAACATAGTTAGATACTTCTAGTTTAAAAAGAATAAATCAAAATGGTTGAAAAGTTTATAGATCACTCCCTGTTCTACAGCAATCATTTAATTTTGCCCCTTGAGAGATATTGTTGTCTCATGATCAGAGCAGCAGGCTGGGAGCCAGGATTCCTGGTTTCTATTACCAGCTTCTATTACCAACCGATTAATCCTGCCTCCTCGGACACGTGACTTAGGCCACGATTTTCACACTTGGATGCTACCTGTTGGGCAGAGAAACACAAACTTTCTGGTTTTCAGAGGTACTGAGGTTCCACGACACCTTCAGAAGAGAACTGAGACTAAACTGTATCAGAAGGGATCCAAGACTCGCCAACATACCAGACGGTGGGAAAAGGGCAAGTTTTCCCACCCCCAAAAGCATATTGGTGAAAGTATGGCACACTTCACTCCTGTATACTTAGGCCTTGCCTTTCCCAGCCTCTTTCACTCTGCCATGGATGTTACTTCTCTTCCTTGTGCTCTTTAATTTCCCTCTGTAATTCCTTGCTTCATCCCTTCCCCCATGCTACTAGATCAGAGTATAGCAAACGCCTGCTGCCTTCCCAGTCTCGTATCTCTGAGTGACCCATATCCTCTGCAAAGCTCAGAAACACTAACCAATCCTAATCTAATGTCCTAAAACATTTGAAACAGGAGTAAAAAGAATGCACAGCCTAACATTTTCAAATGCATTCAAGGGAGCTGTTATACCTAAATTGCACTGGAATTTAGTGGGAGCTGGGTGTCTTAATTCTTTTAATTACTGTATTCTAAAATAACACCTTGCACTGTCTTCCCCAGTGCATTTGCCCTATTGGGGCATGTCCATGGAAGCATTCATGTGCACTCTGCAGTGCCTCAAAATGCACCCCGTGCATGTGACTTCCACGCTGAGTCAAAATTAGATCCCGGGAAATCCTGGTACCAAAAAAAAGCATGCTGAAATAAAGCAGGGTGGCGTACATGGCAACAGCGTGCACCACCTGCTACTAGAGCCTGGCTAGCAGCCAGAGCATGGATTGCCACCGCTGTAGCCCTGGGAGGCCCCCCAGGTAAGTCTAAGGTGCTGGCCCCAGCCTCCCCTACGCCACCCGGGGCAATTTGCCCCACACCAGAGTGTGGGTGCAGGCATGTTCCCCAGGGACAAACAGTAGTGGCACAAAGGGACCTGGGGGTAATAAAAGACCACAGTATGAACATGAGCTGGCAGTGCCATGCTGTATGCACTCTGGCATGCATCAATCAGTGCATCTCCCGCAAAACCAAGGAGGTGATTCTTCCGCTCTGCTCAGCACTGGTGAGACCACAGCTGGAGTACTGCGTCCAGCTGTGGGCACCGCACTTAACAAGGACGCGGACAAGCTTGAGAGAGTCCAAAGAAGAGTCACCCGTATGATCAGAGTCCTAAAAGGCAAGCCATGCGAGGAAAGGCTGAGGGATCTGGGACTCTTCAGTCTGAAGAAAAAAAGGCTGAGAGGGGACCTGGCAGCAGCTTACCGCTACACTAGAGGAGTACAGCGAGGGCTCGGTGAGCAACTGTTCATCAAGGCATCCGAGGGGAAAACCAGGAGTAATGGCCACAAACCCCTGGAAGACCGATTCAGGCTCAACATTAGGCAAAACTTCACAGTCAGGGTGTCCAAACTGGGAAATAAGCTCCCTCCAGAGGTGGTGCAATCGCCTACCCTGGAGATCTTCAAGAGGAGACTGGACGGTCACCTTGCTGGGGTCACCTGACCCCAGTTATCTTTCCTGCTTGGTGCAGGGGGCTGGACCCGGTGATCTCCCGAGGTCCCTTCTGACCCCTTCCAATGTATGGATCTATGAGTATGTTCTGCTGCTAGTTGGCCCCGGGGAAGCACATGTGCGCGCTCGTCTGGATGTGCCCCTGGTATCTATTCTTGACATTTCTGGGAAGGGACTCGTTTTAGCTGAATAGGGCTTAGGAGATTTTTAAGGGCTTCCTAAACCAAGGGAATAAATGTTCAAAATGTTTTAAAAAATATTTTACCTACTGGCTTTTTCTTAGCCCCATTAGAGAAGACTCTAAATGGAAGAAAAGTTACGTTCCTTAGTTAATAAATTAACCCCAACCATGTTCTCATCCCTACGCAAGGCGCACACAAACTGATCCTGCCCAAACTGATTTTATTCACTTCTGAATGGACAAGCCCTCACTCTTAATTTCTGGCTCCTTCAAAGATTTCACTGAAAGCAGGAAGTCTGGCTTGAAGTTAAACTGAAATTGAAAGCACCGTTTTCAGTAAACACTGTAAATTTGAGATCCTAAAAATGTCACGTGATCGTGTTTTTTCTCTACATGGATGGATTTCACTACAGCTTTCCAAAATCAGTTAAAATGTTCGCTCCGTATACTCATCGTTTGATTTTAAATTGGCAGCCAAAGATTGAAGTAGTTAAAAAGTATAAAATCGTCTTTTTCAAACTGTTACTTTCCACTCCAGGCTTGTGAGAACTTGATTCCCTGAGAGATGTGGATTTCTGAGACAAGTGCACGGATGAGATTAAATTTATTATCTGAGGTTTAAAATAAATCATAATCATATACTGCAATAAATACAAGCAGTCTACGATAATTTTATGGACCCAACCCTAAACATACTTATGGAGGGAAATGACTTTGCACATGTAAGTAATCCCAAGGAAAGGTGTCTTTATTCTCATGCATAAATGTATGCATTGTTTGCATGACATGGGGCTATATTTGTTGTTAAAGCTAATAAAATGATCCACACATTTAGAGCTAGGAATAGGCTAATCTAGTTTTACCATCATGCTGAAGTATCGAATCACCCCAGAAAACACATTGCAGTCGTTGCAAGGAAAAGCTAGCTCTGGTTTGTAATATTCTGCCTCATTCAAAAGCTTTCCTGTGATACTTAGAACAGGGAAATTACTGGACTGGGTAAAATCTCAAAAAATGGAATAAACATTTTAAGGACCATCACCAAACACCAGAAACACCAAACTCTGGTGGTCAGGGGGCCCTGTTGGCAAGCTGCACATCAGCTGAACACAATGAACCAGGGATACGGCTCTGTTCGGTTTTCTGCAGCCAGGCATGCAAGGACCCGTATTACAGGTGAGGGCTTGTCTGGAGCTGCAACTTGAAAACTCCCTGGTTTTGCAGATCCCGCATTGAACCCAGCCGTTAGGTGCAGTCGTCTGCAGAACGATGTGATTTATACACTTCCTTCTATTTATAATATTCCACGACATTGCTTTTCCACCCATACTCTATATAGGTTCAACACTACAACTAGACGCAGACTAATTAGAAGAGAGACCGAACTTCACCTGTCCTCACATGTAGGTGCTTACCTGACTCCACTGCTTCTTTGACCATCACGGCACAGTAAGGGTTAATCACCTCCCCTTGCGATGGCAGGTAGGGGCCACTGTCATAGTTTGATAAACCAATCCGGAGAAAGGGTGACATATCAGATCCTGTATCAAGGAAAAAACAACGGTATTTGAGAGAGTCCAAAAACGGTCGCTGTTTTAAGCAGTCTCTTATCACCGCCAGCCAGGGGTAAATTGGAAGCTAGTCATCCATCCACAGAAAGGCTCTGGGACTTCCTCTTCTGTCCAGCAAGATGATGGACTACCAAAAGCCTGCAAGCAAGTGAAGTTATGAAGCTTCACTTATTGGCTTCATTGCCTAGTTTTAACCCACCACGATGTGTTTGCTGGCAATAAACCTAATGGGTACCAGCGCACCGCTGGCTCAGCACCAGCCCACGCAGACCCTGCTATCGGTACTACAAGAACCCTGCGCCGAGGAATAACTTTCCTGGGATAACCTCTTCCGCAGCTTATGTGAAGCCAAATACTCAGGAAACAGACCTCTGTGAGACTGCGCTGGGTTTCGGGAATACTGCTCTGTTGCAAGCCTGCAAGCTAAACATGACACTGTGAAATAATTAAGCGCTATTTATACACAGCATGGCAATGATCCCAGGCATTCAGATCGCTGGTTAGCTGACCCGTAATTACTTTAAGGAGAAAATTCAGCTTGTCTGAATGAGCTTATTAGGGTGTGGGTGGGGAATTTTCACAGACTAATTGGAAACTAAAAAAAAGTACTTAGAAAATGGGCCGTCAAGAAATAATATGAAAGCCGCGAGTAACATTTTTGCCCTCCTGTTGCAGGTACTCTGCAATTTGCAGTGAAAAGATGTAGGG
>NW_005841853.1:3700790-3701939 GCF_000455745.1 Alligator sinensis | reverse complement strand
ATAATCCTTCGTGCCAACAGAACAGGTATTTATTTACAGAGTTATTGGGTGCCTACCGGCATAATATTTGGACATAGTACATAGTGTGAAAAAGTTTAGATCTCTGATTTGGGCCCTACAATGGCTTTCATTACACTGCAGCCACTAGTTATGAACTTGTTTTCTTGTCATTGGAGCCATTAATCCTTGAGGTCCCAGCATCATAAGACACCCCAGCTCCAGTGATCAGCTGCCTAAAACAGCAGTTCCCAATCCGCGGTACGCATACCACCAGTGGTACGCAGAAAACTTGGCAGTGGCACAAGTTAACAGATTTATTATAATTACCTGATATGACAAAATTTTCTGGTGGTACTTAACATTGAACTGAAAAACTTGCCGGTGGTACTTAAAGTTGTATCATTTTAAATTGGTGGTACACCATCTGTCAGAGTTCGGGGATCCCTGTCCTAAAACACTGCACTCTTCTGGATCACAAATGATCACAAAGCCCAGAACCAAGTCTATGAGACAGAGCATTTAAAGTGGTGAGGAATCAGTTGTGCAATTACCCTCCAGAAGAGATGAGATGAACTGAGCGTCTAATTAACTTTGGGAAGGCTGCAAAACCTTTCTTCTGACATGATAAAGCCTTGCCAACCTACTGATATCACCACCCAATCGCTGGTGACCGCAAGATGACCCAAGTCTACAGTCGGGTAGAGAGAGACTTTTTTTCTTACCTGTAAATTGAATGATACCGAAGGACAAGATCAGCCTTGAATGAGATGGGTTTTCCTTTGCATCACACTTGCAGAAAACATGGAACAATTTCTCTCATCTGAAAGAATGGGCGTCACTGCTCCTTTGGCCGGGCTGGTTTTAAAACTCTGGCTCTCTGTTCAAGGAGATGGGAGAGAGGTATGTGAATGGGACACGGTAACCTGGGGTGCTGGAGCAAAGACATGTAGCAACCACTTGCTGGAATGGCTATGGTCATACTTAGTAACTTGGAGAGATGAGATTCCATCAGCCCTTGCAACAAGGAAATTCAGGGTGACTGCAGTAGCCAGAAGGATTTTCGGTAAGTGAGCAACACTGTCCTTTCTTCTTTAAATACGGCAGGATGTTCTTTCTGTCTGGAAAACATTAAAACCAACATTTGGACTG
>NW_005841853.1:3697066-3700780 GCF_000455745.1 Alligator sinensis | reverse complement strand
GGTTCAGCATCTTTGCAAACTGGATCATCTGTTTTGCTCCTGCATCATCACACGGTGGATTTAGTTTCTGACACATCTTTAAATAATTGTTCAAGGGGTTCTCCAAAGAAGTGTCACCAACATCGGGATGAGCTACGGACTTGGCTTTATGGGACAGTATCCTTCTAGTTTTGGCTGAAGTGACTTGAGGTATATAGCGATGGGATCTGGTAATCAGGGAATCATGCAGGTATTCAGATGCTAGCAGAAAGTTTTTGGTATTTTGGTAGGGATGTTGGGCAAAGACAGAAAGATCCCTGAACCACTGCATATAATCCCCCTCAGCAGTGCACAGATAGCACCAAGTTACAATAGAAAAGCTCCTAAGATTGCATAAAAGACTTCCCAAAGAGCTCAGTGTGCACTGCCGTCCCCAACGGGGAGACAGGACTTTCAACAGCATCGCCACTTTTTAGATGGTACAGGAAAAATTAGAGAGAGTCAATATTAGTGGTTATGCTGTGCACAGAAGGACAGTGGGTGTTAGCATAACCCATCTTCTTCTCTGCAGGGTTTGGGTGAGACACCTCTGGATGTATCAGTGCATTCAGTGTATCAGTGATGCTTCCACATTAGACAAATACATCCTTTATGGGAAACAGTGAGGAACTTCCTCTAGGAAATGACATTATATATATATACATTATATTTTATATATCCAGGCTTGGATAGGTGTGCAGGGACACACATGAAAGTCCAGGTGAGTAGCAGCAAACAAATCCCTCCAAAGACGCTTATCAGAAGAGAGGTCTGTGCTGCTGAAGAAGGTGGGGCGAAGAGAAGCAGTATGACATTAGCCCAAATGGGCTGAGGCAAAAAAACCCAATCCAAATAGCTTATGTGGTTTCACTGCAAGAAATCAAGGTATTGCTTTTGCTTCTTTTTCTTCAACTATTGAGGGCATGCCCTTCGTATCGACAAATAAAAGGAAAAAAACTAACCTAAAGATTTCTGGCAGCAAGAGTGAAATGCCCATAATAATAACATTCGCTCTGTGCAATGTGAGAAGCTCATAGGAGCCTCAAATATATCCCCATTAGTGATACAGAGACCACTGTGTGAGTTACTCTGGCTTACAAAATCACTGTTTTACTAATAAATATTATTCATCATTTGGAGGATGAAGTTTATTACAGCAAACCAAATACAGCTCTGTATTTCTTTGGCAGAGAAATAGCCCATGTGTTACATTATTGTCTCAAATATTTAGGAAAACATGATAACAGCTAAAAATAATGGTTTGTATTTATCGTTTGTATAATGCTGTTTAGTTAATGCAGTTATTATAGCAATGAACATGATCCACTGGGTTCGAAATGAAAGCCAGTGTTTCAAAAAAAGACTATTTTGGACTAGTTACAAGATCCCAAGCTATTAACAGATATATGATTCCCTTCTCTCATGACCTATCAGACCCAGGAAATGAAGTCTAATATGATCACTCAGTAACAATAATCCTACCTCACAAATGTGACCTCATATCATAAGAGCATGTACACCGGCAAGTTGGAAACCCTTTTCCCCAGTGGGATACACATCTGGTTCGTTGCACATTAACTGACTTCAAGATGATACATCATTATAACTTATAAAAAATCTATTTAAGAGATTCATCAATGCATTAACGATGAAGGACTGAACTTCTGGATGAGGAATGCGTAAGGAACTTCTTACAAACCGATCTATCACCATTAGGTCCTATAGAATTTGAAAGGTCCTGACAATCAGTCATCGACAAATGAGGCTATTTTAGGTGGCTGTGCGGGCTCATTACAGACGAAGGAATTGGACTGTATCCAAAGGAGATTTCATTGAGTATCCATGCCACCTATTTGGACTGCCGGCATGAGCCTTCAATTGCATTTCTTCACAAAAAACGAAAAATTGAAACTCCTTGTCCCCGTCCCCACCCCCAATTAGATGGCTAGAAATGCATGAGGTTTCCCCAGAAGACTATCTGTACTAGGGCTGTGCGAAATGGCACCGTTCCGTTTCAACTTGCATTTCGACAGAACAGCATTTTGTTTCGAATTTTGTTTCGATTCAAAACCGCTAATCCGTTTCTGAGTTTTGCTGTTTCAATGCTGTTTTGACGTTTCGCCCATAAGCTATAATGGGGAAGCTTGAAACAGCCTATAACTTTGTCATTTCTGGCCTCATTTGGATGAGACTTGCAGGAATAGTAGCCCCTTCTGCGGGCATGAAGCCTGCCAAGTTTCAAAGAGAGAGCTGCAGAGGTTTCGGGGAAACTGCATGTCAAAGTCTTGAAAGCAAAATACTCATGTCATGTGTTTGTGTTAAGCCACAGCGGAGTCAAAACTGCAGGCATGCTAGCCCCTGCAGAGGCCACAAAGCCTGCCAAGTTTCAAGTTGAAAGGTGCAGGGGTTTGGGGGGAACTGCACCTCAAGCTGCAGACAAGCAAAACTGGTGCCATGGGTGACACTGTGTGTGTTAAGGTGCAGCAGGGTGACCGCTGCAGGGATGGTGGCCCCTGCTGAGGCCATGAAGCCTGCCAGCTGTCGAGGAGATAGGTGCAGGGGGAGCCTGCACCTCTGGCTGCTGACAGGCAACACTCATGACACGGGTGGGTGACACCGTGTGTGTTAAGGTGCGCCCTCACTCAACTGACCCCAAGGCAGAAAGCAGGGCAGTTCAAACAATGCTGCCTTTTATTCAGTTTTTCCATCCCTCCCCCAGAGCACTGGGATTGAAGAGACCTCAGGGAAGGATGACAGTCATTGGCCAGCTACCCAGTCCATAATGAGAGCACTCCTTCCCCACCTTCCCCCTCCCTCTCCTTACTTTAGTTTCTGTTTCCCTGCAGGCAAGCCCAGCTTGAGTTTCGAAACTCAATGTTTCGAGAGTTTCGAAATGTTTCGACTTGCCTTGTTTTGTTTCGAGGCTGTTTCAAAGCCCCTCTCCGTTCCATGTCGCTTTCGCTGTCTCGAGCTCGAAACAGCGTGGAAACGAAATTTCACATGGCCCTAATCTGTACGCTCAGCGCATCAGAGGCGTGCGCGCGATTGCTGGATGAAAGCTGCCAGTCTGCACACCAGGCAAAACCCGGCTGATTTAACAACTCATTCTAATACAATGGTTCTCAACCTCTTTAGACTCAAGACATCGCTCGTCAGATTCAAAGCCCCTCTCAGATAGTGCCGGCTCTTAGTTTTCTTTTCTTTTTTTTTTTTTAAACTATGAAAATATAAAAAGGCAATTCTTTTGCTGCAAAGAATTCAGAAAGACTGCAATAGGCCTGAATGCTTCTGATGCTTTGGGTTATTTGAAATTTCTGAGTTTATCTTGTGAATGATATGTAGGTGTCTGTGCTAATACTGCGTGGCACCCTGCGGCACCCTAGGTGAGGACCTTGCTGCACCCCAGGGCTCTGCAACACCCTGCTTGAGAACCAGGATGCAGCAAGGCACATATCCCATGAGCTCCCAACCAGGATCCTAAGACACAGTCTCTGTCTCTGAAGAGTTAGCAATGTAAATATTACAAATAAGCTGGACAAGACACAGGCTGGGAATTGCAATCATCTCCAATTCTGGGGATCTAGCGTACAGAGAAATTAAAAGCCTTGCCCGTCATTGTACAGACGGCCTGTGGCTGAACTGGGAATTAAACTCAGGTCCCTTAAATTTCAATTCATTTCTTTAAACACATGATGA
>NW_005841853.1:3686825-3697035 GCF_000455745.1 Alligator sinensis | reverse complement strand
TCCCTACAGACATTTGCTGATTAACCATGTTACCCTTCCTACCTATTTCCAGGTGCTGACCACAAATAGCGGCCAGTAGCTTGGCAAAGCCCTTAGGAGCTTGCAGTAGAATTAATGTCACTCATAAGAGACATATGGGATATAAGAACTCTTGTTGGCATGTTCAGTATCTGTCACATCTCATTTTAATATTACCCAATGGAGAAGCAAAGGTTTAATGCAAAAAAAGGAAGGAGAATAGTCCTCTCTATCACAGCAACACCTATATTTCAGTGCTGTATGCCACAAAATCACATAGGGTTTAGAGTTCAGTAACTGTGTTTAAGTCCTTAATACATTGTCTTGAATGTTGCACATAGCTGCCATGTATCCTGTACCTACACAAGATATCATGGTCACAAAAGACGAGCAAGCATGGGATGATTTTGAAAGTAAACATGTCCCCAAGGACTGTATCTACATGGTTCGTTCAGCCACTTCCCAGTGATTAAGAGGAATGGATGAAAACCCTTGTGTGGGGGGGAAAAGAGGTGCAGGAGTCTTATAAATATTTCCATATGTATTTATGGAAATAAATAATAAGTTTATGTACTTATTCACAGAGCTTAGCAAGAAACAACATGCAATATCCTCGCTCCAGAAAGCTTAAAATAAAAAGCCTGAATATAGCCAATATTTACTACGGGCATCATGGTACTCGGAGAGCTCTTCTACTGCTAACGGCATCTCCCACGTGGCGTGTTTGCAGAAAGCACTGTACTGATTCCTTCCTCTTACATGCTTCCATGGCTCTCATGACTAATTTTTGAGAATCTCATAATTTTAATCCCCTCTGTGCGGTAGGGCAATGTCATCCCCATTTTACAGGTGGGGAACCAAGCTACAAAGAGACTAAGGCCCAGAACTTTAAGTTACATAGACACCTAAGTCGCGTCCACACAAGCGCGGACATTTGTTTCCCTGAAAACAAGAAGCAGTGGCGTTTCTTGTCCCCGAGGAACACCCCTGCCGCGCACCCCAGGTGGGGTAGGGGAGACTGAGGCCAGCAACTGTGCTGCCCCCAGCAGCCTTACCTGGGGGCCTGGGGGAGCTGCAGCTGCATTGCTCCTGAAGCTGGGAGCCTGGCCGGTCACTGGAGCATGGCTCTGGTTTTAGGCAGTGCACACTGCTGCTACATGCACCACCCCACTTTTTTTCTGGGATCTCCTGGGATCAACCCCCCAGCACTGCAAGGTAGGAGCATGGGAACACCTGACGGACAACCGCTTGTCTGAACGTGGCCTCAGGAGCCAAATTCTCTTCCCCCTATTAGGTGCCTAAGTGCAACTTTATTCTCCCTTATTCGAGTCCCTGAAAAACAGCAAATGCAAAAGATGGATGGATCCTTCTTCTCCTCTTTGCCCCTCTTTGTGATTCTTCAAGCTTAAAGTTCAGGCGATGGCGTGCTACAGAAGTAGACGTGTTAACAGACTTTCAGGGACTTGAACAGGGTGGAATCACACTTAGGCACCAGAAACGGTATCTTTACGGCTCAGGGCTAAGGGACTTGCCCAAGGTCAACCAGAAAACGTGTGGCAGAGCAAGCGTTTGAATTTGTATCTCCCAAATGCTAAGCTCGTGCCATAGCACCCAGACCATTCCCCCTCCCTCTCAAGTGCCCTCTTTGTGACAAGATCTCTGAAAGACTATGCCAAACGCATAGGGTACGACTGTGGCGGCATACAGGGACATAAAGGCACGGGCCACAGGGATGAGATCATGCATCTGCTCACAGGATGCACAAATACTGAGAGGTAGTTTGGATCACCTTGATGTGGCTGATCAGGGGGTCACCTGAAAAAGAGGACTGGAAATTATTAGACACAGGGTCTCTCACTGGCCCCTTTCGGGGCACCAGCTTCCTGCGGAGGAGCAAGAGCAACTTCAGGATTCAGAAGAAACCCACCTGCGGGATGGGAGCTCCTGGACATCCTTTGGGTGTTTCTGTATTTATTCATGTCCTGCTTTCATTCTGCGTTCCTCCCTTCTGCCTTTCCTCACTTGCATGTGTGTGTGTGCAGACATGCACAGGCATAAGATAATGAGGATTTATAGGTCACATTAAAGTGCCTCTGGAGGAGAAACTTGAGGGAAAACTGGGTTCAGTGGATTTAGCTCAGCTTCAGCTGTTGCACTCAGTAACACCTGACAGTGGCCAAGTCTGCCCCTCAAAAAAGGGTTGAAATGGGACTTTAATGGTGCATAGGTCTTTTGCAGACAATCGCACCCTCATGAATAATTCATACAGAAAGCAGGCATCTAGCATCTCTTTCTTAATCTTCCCTGCAAATCTATCGGCTCCTGCTCAAACATCTGCTTAGCAGGTCACACTGACTACATTGCAATTACAGGACTGCTGCTTGGCTGGAAGCCCTTAACCATAAAGAATTACAGCACAACCCCAGCCTGCTGCAGCAGTGGTTTGCTTTAACGGGGGAGGTTTCATTTAACATTAGAGACAGCTGCACCGCATTTGGGGAATGGCTTCTTAATTTCCCAATGGAAAGAAGAAATGATATATACGGCATGTGAAAACCGAGGGTCAAGTTCTCCATTCTGTAAAAGGCCAGCTTATAACTTGTGCTCCGCTGTGCCTTCCAAATCCAACTTCAATGGGGTTGAAACTAAGCCTGGCCTTTGTTTCCATACACAAAGGTGGATGCAACCTCTTGAGAGTTATGCAATGTATGGAAACCCTTCCTTGAGTGGGAACTCCTTATGGTACTTAATCAACTGAACCTGAACAGAGGAGAACCACCAAACCAAAGCTCCTAGTCAGCAAAACGCAGCTGACTCCAATGACATTTAATTACGTGGATACATTTTCTGCAGAATGGGACTTAAAGTTAAGCCTGTGCTCGAGTGCATTGTTGAACCAGGGCCCCATGAGGGGGAGAAACACTGAGCTTTTGAGAAGCAGCTGCTTGTCTTAGCCTTTAAACTCACATTTTACATAGAGATATTTCCACGGCGTATATTTATTTCTCTTTTGCTGGCAACGCTTCAAACTGCAAAATGAACTGTAGTCGCGAATCTGAACGCTTCTGCCTGTAGCTTTCTGATGCGTACCCACGAGCAAGTAGAGGAGCCAGTGCTTTGCTGCAACGAGGGGCAAAACTTCAACTCCTCCCTCCCTGCTAACGAGAAGCCACACACATTAAAAAAAAAAAAAAAAGCCTGGATCTGCCAGAGAGGTTTTTGCACGCCTCTTGTCTATTAAGTTGACTTCGGCAGGATCACACCCAGGGAGCTAAGCTGAGCGCTCAAGTTTTTTGCAGGATATTGGCCTTATTTTTCTTTCTCTATGTTTTTCAGTTCAGTAGATGTTAGAACTTAGTGGGCATGTCTACACGAGACACTTAATGCACAGAAGACTAATTCTAGTGCGCATTAGCGTGGTGAGCAAAAGCCATGCTAGTGCCCTAATGCACAGTCGATTTAGTCTAATGCGTATTAACGTCACTGAAAAAGCATTCATCTGTGCTAATGCACAGTAGGACCGATTACGGTGCATTAAATTAGTACCTGTTAGTTGTTTCTCCGACATAGTACAGGTACTAAACATAATAAGCCGTAATTACAGCACATTAATGAACATGTAGACGTGCCCAGTGTTAGACATAGGTAAATAACCCCTCTTCTGATTTTCATTTGGAGCATAAACAGTGGTTATTCCTTCTAAAGAGGGAAAAATGTTTTGGGGGGGGGGGGGTAGGGGAAAATGAATTTTGAAAGCCTTTTGGATGGTTCAGTCCCTATGTCACAGTTTCTTACAGAGGCTGCCTGGGGCAGCAAGAAGGAGGACAAGCAGAGGACTTTCAATAGCTATTTAATTTGCCATTTCTCCATAGTCAGCCACAGAACGTGCAGGTAGTGGCTGAGAGGGGGTGGAAGAGGAGGGAGAGGAGTGATAGGAAACCAGCTGTCACTAATGGGATTGTTACAGTGCGAGACTCCAGGAGGTTAAAAACCTCCAAGAAGTTCACAAGCAAATTTGATTTCCAAACCTAGGGCATGCCTGCCTAACCCACTGCCCAGAAAGCACCTCCACTAGCCTACCTGGAGCCCAGAGCCAGGAAGCACATTTCTTCCTTCTGCCTCATGGAAATGCTGGCACCGAATTTCCGGTAGCCAGCTGCAGCGTGCAGAAATCAGGGGATTTCTTTTTCAAGCATTTGCTGGCCATCTAGTGACACTCTCTGCGTTCTGTGTTTAGAGATGCAGCAATGCATGGAGGAAGCTTGGCTTGCAGGTTATATATACTAGTAAGCGCAGCCATTTGGATCCACTGGCCTCAGGGAGTTCGTTCTTTATTGCACTTCCCGTGTGACCAGTAGCACTTGCATATTGGGCCAAAGCTTCCGGTCATGTAAATTGGTTTCACTGTATTATATTACTTTAACTCTGCAGATGAACAGCAGCAGAGGATCGGACCTTCAGACCACTCAGGTCCTCACTACTGATAAGGAGATATACAGACTTCTGAGGTGAAATAATGGCATCGTGGCATCACTGCAGAAACGTGGATACCCAGGAGGATGGGATAGAGCTGTCAGTCAAAACGGATGCTGGGTGCTTGTTCCCCAATAGAGCAGCTAATCTGTCTGTGCTGACCAGTGATTGCAACAAGCTACCACCCTTGCAAGGGCCAAGAGCTGCAGACCAGAGCCACAGGCTGGACGGCGACAAGGACCTTCTGTGAGCAACTCCTGTGGCATCAAGACAGTTGCCATGTCTTATAGATTCATAGATGTTAGGGTCAGAAGGGACCCTGCTACTCAATGAACATCTCCCTTTCCCTCTGACAAGGCAAAACCAAATGAATACACCGCTACCCTACTCAGACAGAAAGAAGTACAAACACGGGGTTTACTTTCCTCTGTTTCTCTTGCTAGTTTGCTCTTTCTCGGTCCCTGATCATTAAAACTGACCACTCAGTTCCATTTTCGGTTCCGATCAGTAACTCGTTCGACTTCCTTCTTGAGCCCAATTCTTCAAAACATGAGTGGCAAAAAATAAAACAGCAAAAACCCAGAGGCTTATGTAAAAAAAATGAGCTCTCTGCATTTGATTTTTGTCTTAACTTTTGGAACTATTTCTCATGGCCTTTTAATTTCTTTTTAAACTTCTCACCACGTTGGCCCAAATTGGATCTCGCAGTGTCACATGAAAGGCTTTTTCCACCGCTGCTGCATTCCTTGGGCAGATGAGAGGACCCAAAAGAAAACTTGACTTGAGATACGACAGCGGTGTCTCTCTCCTCTTTGTTGTCTTGTTCGTTAGCCCAGCAGTTCCTGTATTTCTGTAAGACTGGCACTGGTTAACAGACTTCCTGTTGTGTTTATTTTTTGAAAAATATGACACAGGTGGAGTTTTGTCTCAACCAATGCATAGCCAGCGTAACGCAGTGTGGCATCTCCTTCACAGAACTTCCTGCCTGAGACAGCTTCTGTGCTGTTTTTCACTGCCTCTCTCTTTAAAAAAGCAAGAGGTTAAAAACACAAAGGGCTCGATGTTTCAAACATCCTTCGTTTTGAAGCCTCCCCTTCATTCTGGCTAGAAATATAGATCTTTGCCAACTTAATCTCATCTGGAAATCAGCTACAGGACCATGGACTGGAGGGGAACCAGGAGTTCCTCAAAACGGGGTCCAAGACTAGCACACCTAGGAGCCTAAAATTAGGAGCTTGCATTTATAGCTATCAAAGATGCTTATTTAGAGACTGCAAGGACTAAGGAAACTAATTTAGGCCCCCATTCAGAAAATCTTTGTCAGGGAGATGTCCCTGTCATAATGGGAGTATCTAGTGTTTTGTCCCTTTTTTGGTAGGGATGCTTCCTGATCGGCAAGTGGAAGAAACAGAAGAAGGCAGCCTGACAGACGCACCAGCACACATCAGGACAATAGTTGGGTTTGTCACCTGATACCTCTGATTTCCCATTGTGGATCCTCTAATGCATCTGTATCCATTCAGCATTAGCTTTTCCTTTACTTCAGGCTCCTGCACTGCTGATATGCCATTATACATATCATTGGATTCCTTTGATAACTCACCCTTGTCTGCTTTCTTCGTAACCAAGTATCTTGTAGTCTTCCCTCTACTCTCTTTAGCTCAGTATATTAAAGGAAGAAACATTTCTCTTGGGTAACATCATAGGAAAGTAGGGTAGGAAGGGACCTTATGAGGCCATGTAGTCCAACCCCCCCGACTAAACCATCCCAGCCAATTGTTTGTCCAACCTAGTCCTCAACAGGTTGGACTAGGTTGGAGATCCCACAGCTTCTCTAGGTAGCCTATTCTAGTGCTTGATCACTCTTATAATCCATGAAACCACCCCCCCCCCCTTATCTCCATCCTAAATTTCCTCTGCTCCATCTTGAGGCCATTGTTCCTACAGCCACAGAGAAAAGGTTATCTCCATCCTCTGTACAATCGCCCCTTAGGTACTGGAAGACTGTTATCAAAAGCCCCTCTCAGTCTTCTCTTCTTCAGACTACATAACCCTAGCTCTTTCAGCCTTTCCCCATGCTTCCCAAGCCTCTAATCATTTTTGTTGCTCTGAGTAGACTCTTTCCAGTCTCTCCGCATCCTTCTTGAAGTGTGGGGCCCACTCCTGCTAACACGCCCCAGTCTACTGCTGTCCTTTTGTGCAACAAGAGCATGTTGTTAGCTCATATGCAGCTTAAATCTGTTGTAACCCCCAGCCTAGCCAATCGTTCCCTACTCTGCATTTGTGCGTGCAATTATTTTGTCCCAAGTGTAGGACTTGTACTTGTCCTTGCTGAATTTCATCTAGTGGATTAGGGACCATTTTTCCACATCATTCTGGTTCTAGCCCTGCCCTCCGGCGTCTGCAACTCCATCCAGCTTGATGTCATCCACAAGTTGCTAAAAGTGCACTCAATCCCATCATTTTAATAATCTCAATCCAATCATCTTAATCATTAAGGATGTTGTCCCATCGATGACTTCTCACTAAGCATGATGAACCAACCAGCTGTGAACCTTAATATACTTAGTGCCTTAGAGCACTTCCATCTGGTCTACAGTTCCTTAGCCTGTTAATAAGAGGAGCATCCTTTCCAAAAATGCTATGCCCACCATCTCCACCCTCAGTTAAGGTTTCCCAATGGTCTGTGCTGTTTATAGCCATGACCGTGAGTTCTTCTTCTTTGTCTATGAACCACATCCATAGACTCGCGGCTACGCTACGGCTCCATTGTTGCTGCGGCCCCCTCTTCATCTACATCCCAGTTTGTCTTCATCGTTGCAACACACTTCCTTATGGCTTCCCTAAGACCTCAAGCTCTCCAGACTCTGCCTGTCTTCTATTCTGTGTAAAGTAACACCAGGACATCACCCTCTCCCTCCCCTACCCCAGGAATGATTACTGGCTCCCCATTCATTTCAAGCTTCGATTAAAAACAGCCCTGCCCTGTTTTAAAAAAAAAGAGGCTTTTGCTATCACCAGATTCACAGGCTGCAGACCATTTGCCTTCAATTTAGCACTGGCCTCCTTCCTTTCCACACGCCCTGCCACACATGTGATCCTCTCGACACGGTTTCCTTATCTCTCTCTGCTTCACCAGTTCTCCAGCTTACACCAAATTGGCGGTGAAAATATATTTTCCTTTTCCCGAGCCCATTCATGTCCCTCTTTTTCTGTCATTATTTATGTCCTATGACCTGAATTATTGAGCTCCAGAGAGTATTGTAAGAGAGAAACTAAATGAAAGGGTGCAGTACGAAATGAAGAGGTAATGTATTAAATTTAGTCCAGTAGAGTGATAGCTAGGCATAAAAACTGTCTTCTGAGATAAGACGTTAGGTGAGATTTTGGTGGCTGAATTGCATCCTTGGTGAAGGCTAAACGGTGATAGAGCAGACAGGATCTCCTCCACCCCTTGAGCAGATCCTTTGGCTTCAGCCCGTTCCCTTCAAGCCAGACCAACATCCACTTCCCCCATGCCGAATGGGTTGGGAGGCTGCATCCAGGATGTCTCACTCGTAGCGGCTCCTCTTTCTACCCTGCCCCTTGTACTCTCCTCTGTATTGGCTTTGGATTCACAGAAGTGAACTTCACCGATTATTCATAGACATTAGGGCATGAAGGGACCCCCCCCCCCAAGATCATCGGGTCCAGGCCCCTGCCCAAGGGGCAGGAATTCAGCAGAGCTCAGCTCAACCCAGCAAAATAAGCATTCATCTAAATAGCACAAGGCTACTTTGGTTTAGTAGCGCAGCGCACAAGAAATGACCCACTGCATGAAACGCTGAGTAAACTGCATTTTGTTTACTCATTATACCCTATGACAGTAATTACATAGGTAATCACGAGCAGGCCAGAAGTGGTAATTAGCTTTAGGGTTGTGTTAACATTGCTCCCGGGTCTATAATTTGCATGGGATTTAGACATAATGGGTGGTGACTGGTTATGTCAAATTGATCCTAAAGCATAAAAGTCCCAGGATTACAAGCAAAATTCATAACACGTCTTAGCAGAGTTTTGCTCTGCAAGCTACAGAGTTCATAAGCTGCTAAAAAAATAGAAACCCTAAAAGTCACATTTATGTAGCGAAAGTCGCACCTAGACAAGCACAGAGCGGCAGGACCAGATCTTATGATAAGGGCACATGAAGAAGTGCGCTGACTTCAATTGGACTCAGGCAAAGGCTTAAGTGCTTTCCTTCACAGAGATAAATTGAACCCCATGCCTGAGCATGTCTCCAAATTGGGGCCTAAATGGATTAACATGCATGTCACTCGGTGAAGTGGCAGGTCAGGCGAGGGGATGACAGCTGCCTGCAAATTTCTAAAGGACAGACTGAGCCGCAGCCCACCGAAGTCCATGGAAAGGCTTCTACTGATTTCAATGGTTTAAAAAATCAGAGTCATGTAAAATAAGGCTGGAACAAGGCTTCAAAGAGCTCGCTTATTCAATCCTCTGCTGCAAGTAGGAACATCCCTGCCCAGATCATCTCATCCAAATATTTATCGATCTTCCGAATCGGGTCCAAGGCTGAGGAAAAGCGGTAGCGGGGGTGATAATAAGGAAAGCAAAAACCGATGCTGATTTGAAGAATGAATATCCTGATAATAAGATCTGCTAGACCGATGGAAAAACCATCACTTCTCTTATGTCAGCTGGACAGTCGGGGCCCTAGAAGTTGCACTGTAGTGAACTTGGAAGTGGGGAGAGGGCAGATCTTTATATAAGTCTGCTACCTCCGAGTGTTAATCTAAACGGATGTGCCTTTGGGGGGTGCTCATACCAATCACTATAGTTTTCACTCCTCTGACAATCACTCTCTCTTCCTGTGAGGAGGAGGAGGAGGGGGCAATGCTAGCTAAAAAAGGAAGCCAGGTGGTAGGTGTTCTCGTCTATTGAACCAGTGGTAAAAAGCTAAATATAAACAGCAATCATTACTGCTTGATTACAGAAAGGGAGGGAAGGGGAAAACCTAGCTAAATTCTAGCTCTGACTGTGTGCTTAGCCCTTTGGGGCAAATAGCAGTGTTTCCCATGTCACTGTTCACGGCTGTATTTGATTTGGTCATGGACAGCTACAGTCTGACCTTGCCTCACTGCCATTCACATGCCAATACAGATCTGCCTAAGCCTCAGCTGTTCTTTTGGCACTGAACCTTTCAGGTCAGTCTGTTTTTGCACACGTGGCTTTCTCCCCCACCACTGACTTTCACAGATTTATTCCTGGTTTACACTGAAGCAAATCAGAAGAAAACCAACCACTGGTGCACAGAATACCCAGAGCAGAATCATGCCAAAATAGCTTGCTAAAAAATAAACCCAACAACAGGACCGAGGTCTAATAATTTGGGGGTGAAATCCTGCTACCACCGCGATCAATAGGAATGCTGCCATTGACTTCAGTGGGCTGGAGGTTCATCCTCAGTTGTTATTTAAAATACTCATATGAAGCATTTTAAAGCAAGAGACCAAATTCTGCGTTTACTTAGACTAGGGGTAGGCAGCCCCTGGCACGGGTGCCAGAGTGTGGCACGCAAAGGCATTTTGCTTGGCACGTGCACCTTGGGGTGGCAGGGAAGAAGACAGGCTGTGCTGCCACAACAAGGATTGGGCTCTTTGCAGCTCCCCTGCCATCTGCCCTGGCACACCAACATTTTACATGCTGAGCTTGCAGGGGCTTT